>NC_137695.1:58364409-58451909 GCF_964034855.1 Anser brachyrhynchus | reverse complement strand
GAGTTCATGTGTTCACAGTGCAGAATCTCATAATACAGACTACTTAAGAGTATATTAGAAAAAGGTTCTGAAATAAATATTTCATATGCTCCTAAATATTTTTTTCCCTTCCTTTTCCAATCCAAGTATATGTCACTATCTTTTCAAATGAAACACTGTCCAACACTGTTATGAGAAGTTCTCATTACTTGATTACTTTTTATGGTAGGAAAGTCTTCATCCACTTAGCTCATAAACTTGGAAGGAATTACCTTTTTTTTTTCTTTCTTTCTTTTTTTTTTTGATGATGATCACCACCAAAGCTTTCTAGTTCCTTAAAATTTCAAGTTCTGTTGAATGAAAATAGTTATTTTCTACTGTTAGAATCCAACCACTCTGACAGCATATAGTCAATAACATTTAACTTAATTTTCTGCAAAATTTAATCAATAATTCATCGCAAAAACAAACCCAAACACTCTTTTCTTTCCTCATTTTAGAAAGAGTTGTATGTTTAAAGGTAGAGAGTCTATACATGCCAGTGTTCAAATACAACAGTGTAGAGAACTACAGGATTATTTACTTTAAATAAATACTTTCTCCATCTCATGTTGCTTCTTCTCCCGTTGCGTATGCCCACTTTCCCCCGTCTCACTTCTTGCATTTAATCTGTGGGGTTGTAGACGTTGTACAAAACAAACAAACAAACAAAAACAAAACAACCAAGAACTGTCTTCCTAATATTAATTTCTTCCACCCTCTATATCTTGAGGGAAAAAAAAAATCCTTCTTTTGTGTCTGCAAGAGACAGGCTTCCAAAGCAGCCTCAGAGTACAAAATGACAATGATGCACAGCAAACATTCTCTGAGATTAATTATAGATTAATGGAAAAGAAGGGAGAAAAGTAGAAGCCATAAAATCCACAGAATGCTTTGGAAAGAATCAATAAAATAAATACACCTGCTTCCAAGACAACTCAATGCATCATATTACCTTCTGACAAAGTGCAAAGCCATTTTCATTCCCCAGTCCTGAATTTCCTTAATGAGTTAACAAGGAGCTCTGTTTAATGAGATCCTATTATACAAGCTAAAAACCTAAAAAATTTCTTTTTAAATGATTGACTATCCATCATCCTACTATTCAAAATGCAGCCTTAGAAAACATCATTGGCACAATCCCTCAAAAAGGAAAATTCTCAATGCCTACCTTACTCTTCTCATTACTGCTTTTTACATGGCTTGCACTCCTCCAATGAAGGACAACACACTCGTGCACATAATATGATTGATTTATACAACTAACTGAATGCTGAATTCTCCATTCCTTTTGCCCAATCTACTCCCACAAAATGTCTATACCCAAGATGTGGGGGAAGATCAAATGGCCTTTGATGAGTTTGGTTTTAGGTTACCTGGGTCTGTGGCCAATAGCCATTATAACTGCCTGCAAATTCACATCTTACACCATATCGAATTCTACTAAATAAAGGACTTTCTTACTCATGTGGGAAAGATAACATATCATAATGGAGGACTATGAAAATGCATCTGTATTTCCTACACCATAAAGTCATGCAATACTCTTAAAAGAAAGAATGACATAATGGGAGGTACTGCATTAGGCCTTACATGACCTCATGTTATTATATATTTTCTGTATGACCTCAACAAGTGATTTACCTCTCTGTGCCCTTTTTATAAAACAAGAGTATAAATGCTTCCTCTCACTCACCTTTTGTCTATCTTCCCTGGAATGTGAGCTACTAGCCTATGAATTCTCTCCTTTGAGTATATATAGGGCCTTGCACAGCAGGACCTTTCTGCACTGTGCCATCTGAATAAAATGCTTGATAACATTTAATGAACACTGATATTTTCAGAGTATCCTTGATACTTTGAAAAGGCTTCTGTTACATTCTCATTTTGAAGCAATAGCAACATCCCAGTCATTCCAGGACTTGAAGCTGCACTGGAGAGGAGGTTAAAGATTAAGGCTCATGAAAAAAAAAATATTTCCAGTCTAACACATATGTATGTATGCCTTATGTATGTAACACATTAGTCTTGTGTACCTCTCTCACTAACAGTACTGTAGCCCTGAGATCCATTAAAATTCAAACCTTACTAATTAGTATAAGAGTCTGCCATAATTAGAGAAAAAAAAAAAAAAGAAAAAAAAAACACTTAGAAGAAACCCTCCAAAAATATTCAAAGGCCTGAGAGGTCTTAAATTATAGCTATGCCTATTGGTTTCAAGCTGGGGTACTGAATATTTATCAAATTGTGGCACAGGAATCTGTGCATTCATCAAAATTATTTTCCTAGAGGCATGGCTGGGAATATTAGTTCTATGTCTGAATGACAGTGGTGTCCCCAGCCTTAGCCCTGGCCACAGATTTGCTGGTGATTTGCTCTCTTTCCCCTGATGTGGATGAAGCAGTTGATGTAGTATAAGATTTTGGGGGAGTGCCATTTTGTTCTGTAGGTTTGCAGAGTCCAGCCCAACTCATTACAAGTGAATGGATGGGTTCCCAATAGCATCTTACTGTGTTTCTCTGTCTGTCCACCTTGACCTGGGAGGTGCTGGTAGTGATGGCTGAGTTTGATTTCACTTTTAACCTAAGCAAGCATTGGCGAGGTCCAAAGACCTGATTCCTTCTCTTCACTGCAAGTAAAAATTCACTGCTTCATAGAATCATAGAATGGTTTGGGTTGGAAGGGACATTAAAGATCATCTAGTTCCAGTTACCCTTCCACTAGACCACGTTGCTCAAAGCCCCATCCAACCTGGACTTAAACACTTCCGGGGTGGGGTATCCACAACTTCTCTCAGCAACCTTTTCCGGTACCTCACCACCCTCAGAGTAAAGAACTTCTTCCTAATATTTAATCTAATTATTTTATTTTATGTTATTTTATGTTGTTTTATTTTATTTTATATATATATATATATATTTAGGGCATCAAAATCAAATCTTGTTTAGTTTAAAGCCATTACCCCTTGTCCTATCACTACCCTCACTACACTACTTGAGGCTTTCCAATCCAGAGCACATTTCAGCAAAAACTCCAGGCTTTGCTAACTTGTATGAAGGTCCCTCAAGGCTAAGGTAGGCTGCTGGCAGCACGTTGGACCCTGTGTATCTGAATTCATCAGACAGACCTGCAGGTTACCCACAAGGTTTCCATTTGTAAATGAGTCAGAAACACATGGATGGGTACTGAGCTTTGCAAAACCTCTGTGGCAGCTCAGACAGACCCAAAATAAGACTAATGCATCAACGTTCATGAACATGCACTTACCACTAAAAGACATTACTTTTGGGGAAAGCACCAACACATGCATTTGGATGCCTTGGGATTTCAAGGGACCTTCAACCTGTCACTAAAGTTCTGTATACAGTTTTCTGAATTTAATTGGTACTTAGGAAAGTGAATAGAGAGAAGAGAGAGTGGAATGTAAAAAGGATAAAAAAGATATGTTTTCATATCAGGTGATGCTTCATCTGCGTGGAGAACCAGGAAACTCATTTGCCAGAAATATTCTAACTCTGATTTTAATTTTGCACTCAAGTTCCTGTGAATTTTGAACTGGAACTGGAACATTTTACTAGATTTTCCTATCCCAAATGCATTTGCAGACCCTTTCTAATATAACAGTTCTCCCAGGTGAGCTAGAAAGCTCAAGGATTATTTTAGGTCAGCCCTTTGGCCAGGGCAGGACTATTATGTCTAGCTTGCTCCTGCCAGATGTCTGCATAACCTTAAGCTTTTCTAATGGTGGAATTTTAACACAGCACACCATTTATTCTATTGTTTTCTGTTGACTCAGTCATGAAAGCTATTGATAACCTGACAGCTGGCTAGCTATGGAGTTGAAGTTTGCCCCAGATAGCACTATTACCTTCTTCTTCTCAAGGAATATATATATTTGAGGTTGCATAGAAGACAAATTCTGTATTAGCTGTCTTTTATTGCTGCTTAAATAGCAGGAATCTTTTGACAACTCTCTGTTGCAAGAAGTCCTCTTATGTCCTTTCTCTGGTCTCCTGAATGAACCTCAACAATTCTTCCTCTGTTTAACTCTTCAACTGCTACAATACTGTGACTTCTTTTACCAACTTCTCCACAGCTGTTTCTGTTTCTACACTTAAACATTCAGAATTCACCTTACTCCTCCTCCTCTTCAGGTGAAGATGAAGGTATCTCCAACTTCTCCTGTATGTTCAATAACAGCCTTGTTGTAACAACTTCACTAAAGATTAATACCTTGTTTGGTCATGTTCGTCCATCGTGTATATTTTCTCGCAGATATATAGGCTGTTTGATAGTTTCCATTCTCCAAGTACACTTTTTTTTTTTTTTGCCTTTTTTTTTTTTTGCTTTTTCTAACTTACCTTACCTCTAAGGTAAAATCAGAGGTTATACAATCAAGTTGTCTGGCTCTAAGCTTTCTGTCAAACCACATTTCAGCTGGTGACAGCTTAAATTTAAAAGATGTTGCCCTGAAATTTAGGAATGCCAAATAGAATTTTGATTTTTTTTTAGCTTTTAAAATAGTTCCCTGTCAATTTCTACAGCACTTTCCATAACACCACTGAGCATGGACACCCTGAATGGACACCCTGAACCTGAAGTAACGCACTTATGATCATATTCCTCTGAAAACCATTTCATAGCATAACAATTGAGTTGTGTTTTTTTATCCATCGTAACAACATTTACTATGTCCCATTTAGTAAATGCAGTCATTAGACCTGAGATTTCATCTCTGAAAGCCATGTTTTTCTATTGATGCTATTTCTAGATTGCAAAAATAATTATCCAAAAGTATATCACACTTTTTTTTTTCCCCATCAAACTTTATTTATATATATGTACTTACCTTACTTCATACACATCTATATTAGGAATTATTCTTTATTTCTCGCCTTTGAACCTTACTTATTTTAACACAAATAACTTTTCTCCAATTACTTTGTTGATAATAGCACACAAACTTTTATACCAGTGTTTATTTTACAAATTTAAAAGATTTCACTGGTATTTAAGCTGATGTTTCTGTACTCACATGTAATTCTTTGAATGAATTTCACTTATTGATCAAGATTGAATCATTAATTTAGCTTTAAATGTATTCAGTCTTTTTTTTCTACTAACTTTTTAAAAGATGTTTTTGCTCCTTTCAAATATATCTTGACTAAACACAGGACACTGCTTAAAATAAAATAAAATAAAAAGATTTATTTTATTTTCCCATATCCTGTACTATTTTTCATTTTGTTTCTTCTAAATAAAAAGATTTGTTATTTAGATTTCTGCTTTGAGTGGTTGATTTTGCTTCACTTTTGTATGCTCATAAGGGTTTTAAGATTTACTTATCAAATGCATTAACGTATCTTGTTTCACTCCTCAACACGTATGGCCTGGTTTGATTGTCTTCTTTAACATGTCAAATCTGTATTTATTTTTTATTTATTGTTTATTATTTATTTTTATTTATTATTTATTTATTTATTGTCTTTCTTGAGGCCCCTGTTTTTTGTTGTAATGAGATCTCTAATTAGAAATTTCACAAGCAGTCTAGTCTTGCTTGTTTGGCAGATGTTTCAAATGTGTAAGGATGCATAAAAGCCTTTCCCTCCTTTCCTGGCTTCCTCAGTTGAATAGATAGCTTTCAGAACTTTCAGGCCATACATTAGGTGCTAAATTTCTTTTAACATTAATAAAGTTCATTGTCATAAAATTTTATACAAGATTATAACAGATATAGTTATTATGTAAACTAGAGTGACTTTTTATTTTTTATTTTTATTTATTTTATTATTTTTATTTTTATTTATTTTTTAAACCAAATAACTAAAACACTTCATAAAAGAGAAAAGATAGTCTCAGAGAAAGAATAACTGTTCATTGCAATGGAAAATCATGGTCATTTTGTCTAAAATCATTAAGTACTTGTCACCAAACTTTAAATATTTTAAATGGAGACCTCTATAAAGCTTACATATTTAAATGCCTGTGTTTTCAGAGGCCCATTAAATACTAGCTATGAGATAAAAGGATTTGGTTTCAACTTATGAGCAGAGATAAAATTAGTAATTAAAAGAAAAAAGCTCAAAAAAAAGTTACACTATTAGGGCTGACACAAGCAAAACTAAAACCAAGTATGTCTTTTCTGGAGAACATCGTATTTTTATGTCTCGAGGCTTTCACCTATGCTTTTCAAACTATTTCCACTTTAATACTTTTCCTTCATTCGACATGCAGTCAGAATTTGAACTGCTGGAAAATAACTGAGGTCAGATTGTCAGCTGTGTATTTCATTCATGTAAAATTTTGAGTGCGTACTCAACTGCAATCCTCAGCAGGATTCTGTGTTTGCTAGACGTAAATGGACTTTTTTTTTTTTTCCCCCTAAAGGAGTTCATCAGAAAAATAAATGTCATAGTCTTCATAGTCTTAACATTACTTGCTCCTTCCCTGCTCAATGCCTCTCTTTCCTCCACCTCCTATTCTTCTAAGTTTCTTTGTTGAACAGAATCTGGAACATAGACTGTGAATTGTGTCATGTCTTTTGTCTTTCTGTTCAAGGTGAATCAAGGTCCATCTAAATTGCTAACTGAAACAATCTAGGCCCATCTATTAATCTGCTTCAAATACATGGCATGGAAATAGCTCTGAGGAAAGTGATCTATTAATTGTATTGCTACTCATTCGGCCTTTTATAGCACTAGTATCTTCTCCAAATGGGTACTGTGTGCTCTACGGTATTTATTAGATCAAAATCCCACATGCCAACATCAAACTTTGGGATGGATTTTTCACACAACTCCACTTGCTCCTATTCTATAAAGTCCCCATTAAAACAATGATTAAACTCGCTTTGTCTTATACATGGCTTTAAATGTCAATTTTTGCTCCTACCCACCCACCAGAGAATACCTCTCAGTATACCTCTAATTTACCCAACCTGTTACTTCCTCTTGGATAATATATATATATTTTTTTCTATTAAAATTTTTAAAAAGTGTGAGCGAAATTTTGTTATACATTGGGACAAATTTAGATACTGTGTACTGTAATATGATTGAAAGTAAGGCACAAATTCTTCAGTGCAAGTTGGAGGAGTCATTACTGGTGTGAGGTATCAGAGTGAGTGATGGTCTGGTAGTTTAGGTTTTGGATTTTGGTAGTTATTGAAAAACAGTTATAGAAAACTCATTTCTCCTCCCACCTTCCTCATCAAACATTGACTACACTTTTCACATTTTATATTCTGCCCATCTGATATAGCTGTTCAAGTTATCTTTTAGATAGCAGGCCATGCGAGGCTGTCACTTCTTACAACAATGGCAATAAATGTAAGAAAGCACAATGAGACTTTCAAAAAAAGGTTACAAACCTTGTTTCTCTCAAGTTCTACCAAATATCAGCCTGATCAAGGAGCTCAGAGGAGATGTATCTTCCATTCTAAGTTATCATATTTGGTTTTAAATAAACTACTAGACATATAATTTGAAGGAAACAACAACAGAACAAATCTTTACTCTGATTTTTGTCTGTAAAACGCATAGTAACAAAAATAAAGTATTCTAAACGATATTTGAATTATTTCTACCAACTTCTCTTCCCCTCCTTCTCTCCTTCTCTCTTCCCCCCTCCCCCCCCAGTGTGGATGGGGTGATTTTCTATTCTAATTTAAATCACAGCAGAAGTCCAAATTATATCCTTTTTACGTAAATTTGACCCCATGCATACAGTCTGACACTGTGAGCTGCAAGTGATATTGCACCTGCCAATGAAAATTTTGTTGCAAAGCTATTTATTACTATTACACAATGTAAAAAGCAATAGTCACACTGCAGTTTTTAACTATACATTAACACCATCGTATATATGTAGAGATAAAATAAAGATACAACCAATTTTATGTTTTTAGCAAATTTACCACCACTTAAAAAAATAGTAAATGTTTATTTGTCCGTTCTCTTACTTCCCATATAAGGCTTGTACATTAATTCTTCTTCAACATGTAAAGAGAAAAATTTAGTTTTTTTAAAAAAATAATTTTACAAAAGTTCAATTGCTAAAATAAAAATAGAGCTTCGTAGACTTCCTGTGCATGAATATCTTGCATGAAATATTATTTGAGGCATAGCTTTTCCAGCTGCAGTGTTATAATAGTCTTTGGTTTGTTTCTCTTTCCTCCCACTGTAGCAAGCTGGCTTTTTGGAGCTTTATTTACTGTCAGTAGAAAAGCATATCAGCAATACAATTGTCTGGAAAAAAAGTGGGAATAAAAAACTTGAAGACTTCTGATCTAGTTTGAAGGTTGATATTCATATGTATTTTTAAAACAGTTCTCATTAAGGATGGTGCCAATTTATAACTTCGTATTTTCTTTGTCACAAAACCATCACAGTACATTCAAGGTAGTTTTACCCAATGAATCAACAGTGTCACCTTTTCTTTATTTGACAATTGACAATTTTCTTAGAAACAATGCTAACAACTTTCTCTCAAAGAAGTTGTGATTCAAAATCTCTTATGCTTATTTGTAAGGAACATAACTCCAAACCTAAAAGACAGTGTATGTGCCATATGTTTATATCTCATATCTACCAACATTTAAATACCACTCACATCTGTTCTTTACATTTCCCACACAAATACTTCTGCTGCTCTCCTTGATGACCTTTGATAAAACTTAATTATTATTACTTTTTTTTTTTTTTTGACAAGACTTTAAATGTAAAGTTCCCTGTAGAGATACCCCTGAGAACATAGGTATATGCAGTCATCTGACTTATTCTTTCACTTACTATATTTATATTGTTTGAAATCACATGTACAGTGGACTGGATATAGTTATGACTTGTATGACTCTTTTGACAGGTCTTTCACATCTGACCTCTAGGCATACAGTAGCTATTCAATGGAGATTTCAAGATCTTATTTTTGGGCTGGGCTGCCACACATCCAAGAATCCATCAAACAATTAAGTATAACCTTTCTGGACATACGAAGATGAGGTATCTGGGAAAGCTCAGGTAGGTCTGGAGTTCTGATTTTTTTTTTTTCAGGACACTATGACCTTCTCCAAAATGTTCTTATATGTATACACTTCAAAGACAATATACAAGAGTAGAGTTTGCCTTGCACTCCCACCAGCAAAGTGGAAAAGAGAATGAAAAGAGAAAGAAAGCACGGTTTTTATCTATAAGTAGCTAAGTCATTGCATAGAAACATCTGTCCAGGAAGCCTAGGAACATCCCTAAGAGATCATTTTTCCAGGCATGATCTCTTAAATGCAGAAGGGAAATTAAAAAAACACTAATAATAAAACGGAAAAGGTAAATATACAACACATACTTGAATGTCATTGTAAAACTTACTAAGAAAAGAAGTCAAAGAAAGTGTTTTGACTAGCAATGAGGATAAAAATGAGGTGCAGCTAATAAGAATCATGGGCCTCACATGGCCTGTAGGCTGTACATACATTATTGAGCCCAAAGGAGTAGTCATTCTTCTACAGATTTAAAGACATTTTCCAATAACATGAATATCTGCTCTGAGCTTACATTGTGTTAGGAAAGAGTAGGTATTTGTAGTGTTAAACTCTGTTGGCTTGCATATGTTTTCCTTAAAACTATGGATTATAAAAAAATTGGGGCTAGAAACAATATATGGAAGGAGGTTTATCTATCTCACTGTATACATTATACAGTACATGTTGCTCTTTGATGAACCACAGTTTCGGAAAATAAAAGCTACTTATCTGTGCAGTAAGCTTATTCCAGCTATTTTAATCATAAAATTGTTTTTCTACTTCACCAGGGAAAGCATTGTTCCAAATTATATCATAGTTTGTTGCATTTTATAGTAGTCCCACTGGGATATTTTTCAGTTCACATAGAGCAAATACATATACCCATACCATGTCATACACAGCTTGATTCTGTCACTTAATCAAACTGTCTTCATTGAGTTCAGTGGAGAGAATAGAATCAAGCTCATTTTATACTTTTTTTAATCCCAAATCAAGCTTTTTGTTGTTGTTTTTACATAAAGAAGAGAGAAATCTGATGTCACATTTTGTATCACAGTCAAAACGTTTGCTGGAGTACAAAAATGCGTGGTAAGGGATGTTAAAACATAATGGCACAGTAGGGCAACTTATACCAATTGCTTCTCAGTGGGACTATTGTCATTCAAGTGCAAGTACTAAGTTAAAGGGTAATAAATAGTATATTAGGTCTATTACTGCAGGCTTTTTAGCTACAGTAGCATCTACTGGAATTACTTGTGTTGTTATTAAAATAGATGATATTTTGGTAAGTGTGCATAAAGCAGGAACAGGAACAGTTTCTTTTTGAATGAAACATTCTGCATCTTTTGCTCCTAGGAATTCAGATGAGTGGGCAAAGCAAATAACACAGTAGAGAAGAATCCATTTTCAGGACTGGAGAGCAGGGATCATGGAGGTTTTGCAATAATTATTACAAAACACAAACAAGCTTCAGGACACAGCAGCTGGAGCTGGAGGGGAGTTTGGAAGGCAGGGGCAAAAGGGAGAGAAAAAAAATGAGAGAGAGATAGAGAGGGAACCAACACCTTTTGCAAAATAAATAGTGAATTTTCAGATATGTTAAAGGTCCTGCAATTCAGAGAGTCTACTTGAAAATACAAACCTTGAAATAGGAAGAGAGGGTCAACCGTGCTTGCAACTTCTGAATAGGAAGAACGTGATTCCTAACACAGCATGACGTCAGCTGAACTTGGTGCTCCTTTTTTTGTATGTATACTTTTTTTTTTTTAAACAGTATTTGTGATTCCAATGGCATCATGACATTCTTTAACATTCTCCTTTCAAAATCAGTAAAAGAAAGAAACCCGAAGACTAGATCTTAACTTTAGACCTTACCAGCATCCTAGATGCAGCAGAAAAAGAAGACTGTAGTAGTGCGAGAGTCCCAAAGTTTCAGTTAATTGAATTTAAAAATGTGTTGCTAGTAAACTGTGGGTATAGTATATCACATGAATCACAACTTTCTCTCATTCCTCCTCAGCACAGTCTCTTCTGTATTTTCAGTGAAGTAGAAATTCTGGAGAGACTAAACAAAAGAAAACGGCAAAAAGCACCTGCAACAGTAAAATGACTTAACTGAACTGTTTTATATTTTATAAATCATATATTGGTCTGAGTTGGAAGAGACTTTAAAGATCATCTGGTTCCAACCCCCCTGTCATGGGCAGGGACACCTCCCACCAGACCACGTTGCCCAAAGCCCCATGCAGCCTGGCCTTGAACACCTCCAGGGATGTGGCATCCACAGATTCTCTGGACAACTTGTTCCAGTGCCTCACAGCTCTCATAGTAAAGAAGTTCTTCCTTATGTCTAATCTAAATTTACCCTCTTTTAGTTTAAAACCATTACTCCTTGTCCTATCACTACACTACCAGATAAAATTGACCCATTAGAAAGCAACTCTGAAAGGGTGAGGGAAATACTAGAAAGTATACAAGCAATAAGAATGAAATTCTCAACATCTGAAGACATTCAGCCTTTATCCTTTTAAGCATTGTGAAGTAGCACTTAGCCACTTGTAGATGTTGCTTGCTGTTACAAAATAGCTTTTATTAGTACAATACTGGACACTGTAACCAACACAGTTATGACAAAGTCTGCAGCTTCGTTTTATGTGCTGTCATCAGTCTGAAATCCTAAAACAACGTTGCTATTCACAAGCCACAGGCAGAAAGCTCAGATGCTTGACTCACATGCCGTACAAAAAGCAGCACAAGAAAGAGTGAGCTCCTAACATCTCACACATAACAGAATAAACTTCAAGGTTGGATATTTAGTGCTTTGAGATCAGGTCACTGGACATTTCTTGACCAGAGCATAACAACAACAGAACAAAACAACAAAAGGTAGCTGATGAAATACTGCAAAAGACTTCAGCAGTGACTTTTCAGATTATATTTTTAATGAGGCGAAGACGAAAATTCGTTCAATTTCTTGTCAGAATGAAGCAACTTCTTCAGTTGCTTCTACTTGCCTTCAGCAATAATGTCTGGAACAGCATTGTAAAAATGCAGAAAAATGTTTTAGAGAAAAGGAATAATAATAATAATAATTATTATTATTATTTAGGTGTTTTAGAGAAAATGAATTAATTGCCTGCTTAAAATGAAAGGAAATATAAGGATATATATAAGGTTATGGAGTTAAATCCAGGTGGTGACCAGTCATAAGTGGTGTTCCCCAGGGACTGGTGTTGGGGACCATCCTCTTTAATATCTTTATTGATGATTTGGATGAGGGAATTGAGTGCATTCACAGTAATTTTGCAGACGACACCAAGTTGGGTGTAAGTGCTGATCTGCCAGAGGGGGGGAAGGCCCTGCAGAGGGATCTGGACAGCTTGGGTCGATGGACAGAGGTCAATGGGATGAGGTTCAACATGGCTAAGTGCCGGGTCCTGCACTTTGGTCACAACAACCCCATGCAGCACTACAGGCTTGGGGCAGAGTGGATGGAAAGTTGTGCAGAGGAAAAGAATGTGAGGGTGCTGATTGATGCTCACCTGAACATGAGCCAGAAGTGTGCCCAGGTGGCCAAGAAGGCCAACAGCACCCTGGTTTGTATCAGGAATAGTGTAGCCAGCAGGACCAGGGAGGTGATCGTCCCCATGTACTCAGCTCTTGTGAGGCCGCACCTCGAGTACTGTGTTCAGCTTTGGGCACCTCACTACAAGAAGGACATTGAGGCCCTGGAACATGTCCAGAGAAGGGCTACGAAGCTGGTGAAGGACCTGGAACACAAGTCCTATGAGGAACGGCTGAGGAAGCTGGGGTTGTTTAGTCTGGAGAAGAGGAGGCTCAGGGGAAGACTTATTGCTCTCTACAACTGCCTGAAAGGAAGCAGTGGGGAGCTGGGGGTTGGCTTCTTCTTGCAGACAACTGACAATAGGGCTAGAGGGAATGGCCTCAAGTTGCATCAGGGGAGGTTCAGGTTGGAAATTAGGAGACTTTTCTTCTCAGAAGGAGTAGTCAGACATTGGAACGGGTTGCCCAGGGAGGTGATGGAGTCACCGTCCCTGGGGATGTTTAAGGAAAGTTTGGATGTGGTGCTCAGGTACAAGGTTTAGTGTGTGATATTGGTGGTAGGGGGACGGTTGGACCAGACGATCTTGGAGGTCTTTTCCAACCTTAATGATTTTATAATAATGTTTTGCTGTTGTTTTGAAAAACAAATAATAACCAGCAGGGCAAAAGTTAATCTACTTATCTTGAGTTTTGTTACTACTGCTTATAATAAAAGACCAGTTCCTCTAACTTTTGTTCACTCTTTCTTTTATCCTCACTCATACTAAGCTGGCATTTAACACTAATGATCTGAAAGGTCCTGTTACCTTTACAGTAAATGCTTCCCTTTCATAACTCCTCTCTTGCCCCTGTAATAAATTTTTAGAAAAATAACATTTTTTGCCTATCTACATTTATAGTTATAGATACTAAAAGAAAATGGTGAGACAGGAGATGGACAATTCACTTGTCTAGAGCAATGGCAAGGATCACCATTTTTTTTGCTGAAGTGAATAGGTAAATTATTACCTGACATAACTGTCAATTATTCACAACTCAAACAGACCAAACTGAAAGGGAGTGGAAGGGGACAGTCTCTACAGAACTGTCTGCAAATTAATAGATTATTTATAAAAGACTTTAAACTATCATAGTGCAACAATTTTTGTTTATTTTTTTCTAATGGAAATACAATTGCTTTGGAGATTATTATTGTATTAGAATGCATGGTTTTGTGACGAAATTATATTTTAGAAAAATGAAACACATTTTGAGTAGAGCTATTAGTCTTAACTGACTATTCACCTTTTCGAAAGTCCACTATTATAAGAGAACAAATATTTTTGATTCATTGAAAAGAAACACTTCATTTAAATTGGAATGAAGTGCTTATTTTTATTATTAAAAATGCCTGAACTTCTGAATAAATACTCCAATTTTAGCTAGTTCTTTGTGACAGAAAGTGGCCACATGCATCACCTGACTGATGTCAACAGAAAATATTAGCACCTTACAAAGTCAAGTTGGTCACTATTATTCAGATTGTAATATGCTTACTGCTTAAGGACAAACTAGGGTAATTAAATTTCTAATACTACTTTCTATTAGTATTTAAATAGTAATTTGTGTGCCAAATTGCAAATCAACTTGATGCAATGCTAATGAATTTACATTTAACTATTTTCCTTTTGAAATTCTTCATGACAATTGTTAAACATGAAGGACGTAAGACAAACATGACAGTACTTTTAGGAAACTTTAAACTATATCAGGTCAAAACCCTGTGAATGATTTTTTTCTATGATAGTTTAAAAAAAAGTCATTTTTATTGTACATGAATAGCATTCTTGTTCCCATTTACAACTTTAATATAGCAAGCCAGATCTCAAAACTGGCTCTTGACAATTGTTTTTTCTTTAATAAATGCTATATTTTGAGAACTCATGCAAACTTGAGACAGGTTGGTTTTTACAGCCATGTGAATTTAGACCACTGATTTACAGATATCATCTACTCTACTCTGTCTTTCAAATCATCTTCGTCACTTCCTTTAAATTTGCACTACAAATTCATGCTATTACCCACTTTGCTGAAGCAGTTAGCCAATACAGTCTGGCAAAGTTGTTTCTGTTAAGATAGAAAATGGATTATAGAAGTCAGGTATATAATTTGATATAATCTTGTTTATTTACAGAAAATAAGCACAAAGTGCAGGTTTCTTGAGCAGAGCACGAAAAACAAACAGCAGGTAGTTCACTGTCGTAGATAAACCTACATCTGCTGCTCAGGCAAGCTCTGTGGCTCAAGGAGTCTCTCTATTTCCCTTCAAGGTGATTTTTGTTTCCTTTCCTGACTGCCTCTGCCTCCAGCATTACCAACATTCAAAGTCCTAGGTCCCTTGTCTACAAAGGTTCATTGTAGTTTGCCTTTGAGGGAGGCAGCTGCTTCTCAGAAATCCTCATTTTATTATTCATTTATTTACATTGAATCAGGCTGACCAGGGAAGTTTTTGAGTTGCTGGCCCTGGAGGTATTCAAATGACATGTAGATGTGATGTTTATGGACATGGTTTAGTGGTAGACTTGGTAGTGTCAGGTTAACTGTTGGACTTGATGATCTTAGAGGTCTTTTCCAACCTAAATGATTCTATGATTCTATTTTTAGAATTTTTTCAATGCCAAGAAGTCATTGTCTTCTGTTCTGTTGGCTTGTAGGGAGAGGGGTTTGCTGATTTAAACTTCTGCCAATGTTCTCTGTCAATACTCATACAATAGTGTTTCTCAAGTGGAGGGTCCATCTCTGCTCTACAGTTCCAGTCATAAACTTTTGTCCTGTTTTATTTGCAGTTCCTAGTTCCTGCTGTACTGGATCTGGCTGGAATGGAGTTAACTTTCCCTGCAGCAGCCCATATATTGTTGTGCTCTACACTTGTAGCTAGAACAGCATTGGTGTCACACCAGTGTTTTGCCTGTTGCTGAGCAGTGGCGGCATAGCATCAAGACTCCCTCCAAGCGCCCCAGAGGCAGTAGGCTGGGTGTGAGCAAGAGGTGGAGAAGGGACATCGCCAGGGCAGCTGACCTAAACCAACCAAAGGCATATTCCAGAAGATGTCACATTCAGCAATAAAGTTTGAGAAATGGGACAAAGAAGGGGTGTCTCTCATTATGAAGAGGTCTGTCCCCCCCAAAGAACCACTACATGTATTGAGGCCCTGCTTCCCAGGATGTGGCTGAACATCAGTCGTTGATGGGAAGTAGAGAATGTTTTTTTTTTTTTTTCTTCCTCTCTCTGTGCTTCCATGTGGTCTCTGCTTGCTTTTGTTTTATTTTTCTCTCTTCTTTTTCCCTTTAAATAAATTATCATTACCTCAACCCATGAGCCTTTTTTTCTTTCCAGCATGCTTTCTTCTCCCCCTCTTCTTCTGAGAAGGGGGTGTGAGAGCGCATTAAAAGTGGAGTCTAGCTGCCCAGCAGGGTAAAACCACCACACCTACTTTGTAAATGACTTTCAGTCAAAGACTGTGATGGAAATCTGCTCTGTGTGTTCTATATTCTAACCAGTTAGCATTACTTTTTATGAAGTATTGACTACAACAGTCTATATCTGTACCTCTTATAGAAATAATTCCTTATAGAGGAGCAGAAAACAAAACTTGAAAGCCTGGGGATGGGGTAGGGGACAAGAAACCTCAAACCCAGTTCCCCTACAAAACTTTTGTTACTTCAAAATATTAATTTGATGCACCAAAGGCAAAAAATATGGCTAAGAGAACCTCAGAAAAGACTGTTCAATAAGATGCAGATAAAACAGGAACACAAGATGAAGTAAATAGACTGAAAATATGTAATTTAACCAAATCACAACTGCAAGATGGACAAGTATCTTGAATAAGTAAGAAAGAGACTTTAAAAAATAATTTAAAAAATAATTAAAAAATAGTGATGAGGTATGGAAAGAAGAAACAAGGTAACAGCAGAAGTTGGTAAAGGAATGAAAACTTTTGAAATCAATTGCAAAGATACTGCACAACCTCAAATTAATTAAATTTGTAAGAGCAACAAATAAAAAATAATTCTGGATAAAAAGACACAAAACTAGGTATTGAAGGGGGAGAGGTGAGTATTGGTGACAACTGATGTAAGACAGCTTATGAAAACAGGTAAGTACAAAACATCAAATGGCAGGTGAGAAAGCTGAAGCAGCATAGAAAGGTGTAAACAAAATGATGAAAGAAGTGAACAGACTTGATTTATTGTGGGATATGAGACATTTTTCAGCTTATCTCTGGATTGAACAGCAATGCACTTGTTTACTGTGAGGAACAAGGACACAGCATGGTTCCTGTTGTATTTTTTTTGGTGGGGAAAAAAAAAAGAAAGAAAGCCTGCATGACTTTCCGTAAATGATACTTGCATGCCTGATGTCTGCAGCAGTTCCCAAATATCAATGTTAGCAGCCATCAGAAATAGTCACTCCCATAGAAGATTACCAAAACATTAGAAAAAGTAGAAGGCTTTTAACTTCCTGTTTAAAATAAGTTTCCCACCCAGACTGGACAGATTGTCTCAGTCTTTCATGTTATTGAAACATTACATAGTCTACTGCAGTGCTATTACTACTTTCCATGACCAAAGATTTAAATAAACAAGGGCACACATAGTGTTATAACTCAAAGGTGTGTTTACATGACTCAAAGCCTGAAAGTCTCTGCAAGTTGTTCACATACTCTTTATAGATACTGATACTCACACAACAGCCCTGGGGTTAAAATTTGGTTTTCTAGAAATGTATTTTCCTTCTCAAAAACAAACAAACAAACTAACAAGGACAACAACAGAAACAACAACAACAACATTCATGCAACAAGAATTAAATTATTGCTTTTTTTTTTTTCAAAAAAAAGTGCTGTGTATACAAAGAACACTGCCTTTAAAACAGGAGATGAGGGTCTTCAGATACTGGCTAAATTACTGTCCCTTACTCTTGACAAATTACTGAAAACACTTCTTTATCCATAGTTTGCTCACAAGCCTGACATAACCAAAATGAAACAAAAACAGACCAAAAAAGAAAATATGCTTACCAGAACCAATTCCAGTTGCTGAGTGACTAAACATGAGAAATAGACTCAGCTGGAGAGAGCAAGTTAAATTAAGGAAGAGAAGCACAGGTGCTTTTTAGTAGAATAGGAAGATTTTACAGGTATGTAGCCAAAGATTATGTTAAATTTTGTTTCCAAAAAAAGAACACTCCCAGACGGTGAATGGCTCTTAGGTGTAGTAATATACCTTGAGGAAATAAAAATGTTTTGGTTTAAAATCCTGTCCTGAGGAGAAGCGTTTACCCTTAGTAATTAAGAATAGGGGGTAAACAACTATTTCTGTAATATCTTTGGGTTGTTTTACAACATATCCTGGAGAAAGACTTTTGTATATTAAAAAATAGAGATGTGCAGTAATAGTGTTGCAGTATCACTAGTATTGTAATTCCAGAATAAAAGCTATAAGAGTCTTTCTGTTTTAATTTTTAGTTCTTATATGTAGGTACATTGTTTTGCAATTGTCCATGCTGTTAAACCAAAAGAAGATTTTCTTACTCAGAAAGTCATAGGACAAAGTGTTCTGAGATTTAGATGAGACTGGATGAGACCTCATGAAAAGTCTGAATTGGGGGAACACAGTCTAAGCTTGGCAGTTTCTTCTGTTGTTAAAATAGTCTGCCAGTGAAGAAAAGTAGACATAATACAATACATTAGAGCAATAAATATTTTCTTACATGATTGACTCTGAAAACATGGAATGGAGAAAACAAATAAATTACATGCATGAGTTGTGCCACATACTTCTATCTATTTTCTCCATCTCTGTAGCAGCAAATGCAAAAAGTAACACCACTTTTCCAGAAAACAGTTGCAGTATTCCCATGATTAGATCTTAATGGACTTAGATCTTAATTCATATTGGAAAAAAAACAACCTGTTTAATTTAACTGAAAATAAAAGATCAGCTAAAAACTCTTAATTCATGCTCACTGAGCCAATGTTTGGCATTGCTTAAGAAGTTACTTCCCTTGCTGTGAGGAATCACCCTTCCATGAGGACAAGCAGACATAGGCCTGCATTGGCTCTTTCTGTGCATTTTCCAGAACCTCACATAACTTTAAACTGCACTGTGATTTACAGGGCTGAGGCACGGGCACACGTTCCCTCCTGCTGACTCTACTGTTCAATGTTTGTAATAGGGAAGGACAGGTACTGGGGAGAGGGAACATGAGTGACTGATACAAAGTCAGAGCCTGGGAAGCTGCATGTTTCTTCCACAAAACCCAGGGTAAAAACAAACAAACAAACAAAAACAAAACAAAAACCACAACAACAAACCACTATGTTCTTTTTTAGTTATGGGTAGCTTTATTTCTACTTTTTAAAAATTATTTATTATTATTTTATTTTATTTTTTAGATGAGAAAACTTCAGAGGCTTTTCTTTGCTTGCAAAAAACCACTAACCTTTCCCTAGCAGCTGCCACCTCTGAGGTGAAGGAAAACTCATGTCTTTTATAGATGGCAGGCTCCAGCTCCATCATCTCTAAAGATTTCAAAGATCCTGGAACTGAAGTGGAACAATGCTGTATCACAGGCAGCAGAAAACTGATGTGACAAACTTTTAGATCTACCTTCCTTGTATTGTGCAGTGCAATAAAATCCAAAAAACCTTCTGAAACCTAAAACCTACTCTTTCTCAGCAGACAAGATATATTCACTATTTTCATAGAGCAGTCATGTTATCTGAAGTACATGGAGGGAATCTGTTGCAAAGAGCTCCAACCTCCTAGTAAAAAAAAAACCCTGGCATGACAGAAAACATCACTTGTTTCATTCTTGCACAAATCTCAGGAGAAAAAAAAATATTTTTTCTGATAAATAGGATACCTTGGCTTTCTATGGATGTTGGAAAGTACGTTAGTACTCAAACTTCTTACTTTCTTCAGTATGTTTTCCTGTGCCACGTGATTTATGCTGACATGTCTACAAGTCTTTCTTCATTATTTGTATTCAGAATTGTTACTTTGGGCTAAGGCTTAACAGAGTAGTTTTGCATGGTCTATATTTCTGTGTCACCCAAGTCTGTGTAAAATATATTTATTTGAAAAAAAGGAAGGCCATAGTTATTTAGCAAATTAAAGAGTACAGCTCTGGCATCAGCAGTTATATTGCAACTGCATGACATGAGGAAAATAGCAAAAAGGACATTTTCCTTCTAAAATTCCAAACCAAATTGTGGTTTGCAGCAAGTAATCGAACTCCAGTTGATCTTATTACAAAGTTTACTCTGGCTTGGATGTCAAGTTAAATTATCATTTGCTTTTCCGGCAAGAAATAGCTGTCTTTGAACTATCTGACTACAGATTATGTTTCACAGCCTTTATGTTCTTGCTCTCCCTTTCCTTTCCTTTTCCCCCTGAATAAAATCAAGTGATGTCTTACAGCAGTGGCAACATCAGCTTTGGCTGTTTCTAAATTTGCAGGTTTCTAAATATAACAACGTATTCTGGATGGGATATGCTATTACACTTCTGTATGTCTTACTAATAAACTCATCTATATTCTGAATAATCTGTATCTGTAAAGATAAAACTAAGCTTTCTCTTACTTAGTCTCCATGGACAAATGATTAGAGAATAAATATACTGATATTAAAGAAAGGTTGTTCTCAAGAAAGCAATGCCCTCTGTTTCTCCTCAATTTGTTTAGGCACCCTGATGACCTCTCCATTTTGTGATCTCTCTTTTATGGATCTGTCCAGTTCATTTGCCTCACCTGGCACATAAAGTTTTCCTAACAAAACTCCACATAGGGTCTGGTTGTTTAGTCCTTTGTGTGAATAGGCTTCACACCTAACAGATTTGGCCTGAGACTGAGAAAGTCAGACTGTTACATTCTTCAAGCTACCCAGTAAGTAGCTCTCCTTCTCATCCAGATGAACAGTCTGGATCTAAAAATGTTACTCTCTGAATTTACAGATATGCATTCTCTCTTTGTCTCTCTGCCATGCCTGTGGATATATATAAATGCATTATTGATATGTAAGAGCATGACAAACTCTCCTTTAGTCTTCAGAGCTTGTAGGTTTCTTGGTTCTTACCGGGCAGCAGGAATGTGGTAGTACATCTGTTCAGACAGATGGCTATCTGTCTTCTCTCTGCAGCAGATCAGTTTCTAGAAACCAGGCCATTACTGCTGGGCTCGTGGAAGGTAGGATTATCTATGACTGCTACTTGCAAGCAAGAAGGGAAACGCAATAAGCTCGCTGTTCAGATGACCTAATTAGGCCCTTTTACAGCTAACAGAAAGAGGGAGGTTCTTCCACATTGTGATCCAGAGCACCAACAGTACACACGAGCACACTGGTGGTCAGTGGAGACGATCTGTGTTGTGCTGAACAGACTGACTGCACTCTGTTAGGGCATAGTCCATGACAAACCTTGGTCTAACATATACTGAACTTCCAGATCTGAAACAGATTTCTGATTTCTGCCTTTCTCATTATAGAATTAACAATTGACTTGATCCTGTGGCAACTGTGCAGCAAAGAGACGAATCCAAGACCTTAAGCAGAAAAATGAACCGAGACAGAAGTTTTCTTCAAATTTTCAGATGAGATTTCTCATTTTCTCCCAGCCATTGCTGTTGTTTGTAGTTTCTGAATTGTGAGTTTTTTATTCTCATAGATGCCCCCAAGAAAATTACCAGATAAATGCACGTCACTTTTATGTTGATTTATTGTGGTTATTTTTGTTATTTATGTGGTTATTTTTTTTTCCCAAGAAGAAACATCTCCTTGTTACCTGGTATTCAGTCCTGCATTTCTGAACATCAAAAATTCTATTCTAGCCTCCCAGCTTTGGTAGCTGAAAATAAAAATGGAGAGGAAAGTGACTGAAATGCAGTAACAGAAAATGTAACTCCACTTCTTCCCCTGCCCATATTTTGTTTCTCCATGATATTTGTATTTTTTAAAACTTCTTCGTGTGTTATGCTTTACATATCTAAAGAATTAAATGATTGCTTACTGTCATGCCCAAGCTTTTAGTGATAATTGTCAAATCTGGAACCCAACAGTACTAACTCTGTTAGAAATGTGTATAAGCAAGTCCCTCTTTGCTAAACCCATTATTTTCAGCTGATTTTTCCCCTTCTAGTTTTTTCATTGCTTCTGGCCCAGATCCATGAATAGGCAAACATGGAGCCAGACTAACCTTGATCTTTTTCCAGCTCTAACACAGAAAACAGTTTCCTCCATAAAAAATAAAAATAATTAAACCCCCCAAACATTAGAAACCCTACTTAATTTGGAGTAACAGGAAAAAATAAAAATTAAATATTGAGGAGGGTAAGGGCTTCTAAGGTAAAGTGACCCTGACTCCAAAGCTTTTCTACAAAAGCTAATGATATGAAGTCTCTCTGAAATGATGGTGAAGACTGCGGATTTCTCTTTCAAAAATTTCCACATAATACAAGAACATGTCAAAACCAAATAACCCTCTTCACTTCAGGCTATCAGTTGCCACTCTTGAAATGGTAACACAGTGCTGAATAAATATTTTTGGAAAGTTTTCAGTACCTTTGAAAGTACTGTAGAATTTCTGCTACGGGGTAGTTTTGTGGTTAGCTCACTGTCAGAAATTCCTGGTCACCAAGCCTCTGAATATTGCAGCTTCAACATTAACCTGTCAGCCTAAAGAAGGCTGATGTCTACTGGCAGGCATATCTTCTTGTAGTCAAAGAAAGCCCTTGAACATCTGAGAGGTTAAGGGTGTGTTAACTAGCATAAACCGCATTTTAACCTCACACATAGTAAGATAGGTAAGTGGCTGGAACATTATCCAGAGCCTTAGAACAAGATGAAGAAAAACTGAACCACAGGATCTATGGGTTTCTGGGTTTTGGGCTGCAATGCAGCAGCTACACTTTGGAGCTTTGTCTATCAGGAAGAAACAAGCAAGCAAGAAATCACTAGCAGAAGAAGCCAGGAAAACAAGGAGAAAACTAAAGATGCACTGGTACCATGGTGTTGAGAAAGTGACAGAAAACTGAGCCAGCTTGGAGTGCTGGAACAAGAAACTGACTCTTATTTATTTTTACTGTGTTCAGTAAAACAAAACATTGTACTCATTCTCTACAAAGCAGAAGGATTACATGCAAAATATACTTGACTGCATCATGAGTTTCTCTTTTTAACAGAAAAAAAGTCAGCAGGACCCTGAATATTGGCTAATCATTCATGCTAACATTTGGGGTAGATTAATGAAGAACACACTCTGAATTCTCATTGTGTTATACTGTGAAACACTGTGTTTTCCACTTTTTTTTTTTTTAATTTATATTTTCATTTCTAAATCTCCAATGATCCTAGGGTAATGAAACAGTAATATAACTACTTTTCTTAGTGTTTTCAGACCCTTGGACTGATTCTTAAGACTTCCTATGCATTTGTGACTGGGAGATAAAAATAAACATGGCATGCTTGTGACCAGCTGCTGTCAAACATCTTACTACTTGCATTTAAATAATAGGAAGCTTCTTAATTCGTAAGCAGACTGACAAAACTAGCTTTACCTGATATTTCCTTTTTATATATAAATATGTTTGCATTTTAGCACAACATATTTTACTGCATTACAGAAATTTCTTAGACTACTCTTGCCCTGGACATTGGAAACAAAGTTTCAGAAAATGTGTGGCAATGGCTTTATATGGCTCAGGGAAGTTGATATTAAAGCAGCAAAAGTTAATGATATTTATCTCCTGCTTTCACCCATAAATATCCCAAAACAAGTTAGAGATTACATATAGAGGGACCATTTCACTCATCACTGAAATTCATTTCACCTCTGTATCATCTCTGTGCTTTGTAATGCTCCCATTAACTGCATTAATGGACAAATAAAACATTCCTTGGTTACTTTAATACTACAGCATATTTCTTTCTATGTTAGGTCCCAACTGAGTGAAAAGATTAATCTTGCTATTTCTTTTGGGTGTTTCAAGATGTTTATTTTTATTTTTGGACACATTTCGGCTTAACCTGCTCAGGCAGATATCTGAACCTGTAAACATCTTGAAAACAACAGCTTGGTTTCTTTTGTTCTGTAAAATAGTCAGGTCACTAATAACTGTGCATCCCAACGATCACCAAGAAAATGTTTTCTTACAAATTATCTTTCTCAAAATACTTTAGAAATAACGAGTTTACTTCATAACCCATAAATATTTGAACGTTTCACTACAGCGTCTCTTTAATCAGCCTCTTGACAGAAAACCATTTGAACATACTGTATAAATGCTTGTTACAGAAAAGTAGGAAATCATATTGATCTGATCCAGTTCCTATGATGTATATATTTTAAGTTTAAGCAGATGAACAATTTTATTTAAGTCAAAGAGCCCACTCATGCTTAATTTTCAAAACATTTTAAAAGCTTTGAGTGGAACAGTAATCTTCAGACTTTTCTTTCACTGTTAACTTTTCTCCTCTGTTGTTGGATTATGAAAGAAATACAAATTAACTCTTTGTGCTGAGGTTGATTCTTCTGCCTTTACACCCTTGAAGCAACAACACTTTTTCTGGTGGGGAATTCACAGAACTCAGGGAGGTCAAATGTAAGCAGTCAACCCTGCAACCTTCTAATTGTCATTTTCAAATATTTCCATTTCTGAAAAACATTAAACCTTGCAGACTTTCAAAGATGAAATAAAAAATCTGCTTGAGACTGAGCTTTGTTGTGAGCTTTTTGGCTGGAAATATGAACACGATCTTCTTAACAGTTTTAATGTCTCTTAAAACCAATGTGACGAGAAGTGGGCAGGACATAGGAGCCCTGGTGCTTTCTTCAAACTCCCCACAGCACCCATGTCCACTTTCCCTCAATTCTCTAACTTTGCTGTAATTTCTTCATTGTGAACACAGAGTCATCATAGATCATAGGGTAATTCATGTTTGAAGGACCCTGACCATCTACTGAAACCAGGAACAGTTCTGAGGTCAGATCATATTGCCCAGGAGTTTTTCCAGTTAAGTCTTGAAAATCCCCAAAGAGGGATACAATGCAACACCTCTTGGCATCACCTTCAAATGCTTGACTTCCTTAACAGCATCTCTCTACATCAGCCTTCTGGTGTATTGTCAGGATCTTGCTGTGCTCTGTTACTATTTATTCCCCTGCTTGGTATTTACATAGCAGCCTTCATGTATCAGCTGAAAGTTATATTCTCAGTAGTATCCAACCTCTGCTAATGTTGAAATCAATAGCACTACTCATGGATTAAGGCTGCATCCATTGTTAAGAAAGGAAATGCAATCTGGACCAGAATCAACTCCTACTACTACACCAATTGACACCTGAAATGTCTCAATTTGCGCTGTGTAATTTGTTAGCCTAATGTACAATTGCTGTTGTTTCCTTTTCATTAAAAAATAAAAATAAAAATAAAAAAAATAAAGACCAAAATTTTGGACTGCATATATGCAGCTTTTAAAAGAAAAAATAAACATTATTCTACATCTAGTAATGGAGAAAACTATTTCTAAGCTTAGATCAGCAATTATTTTATGAAATATTATCTTGTGCTATTTCTAGCCAAATTATCAGTTTTAGTTGAAAAGAGTAAAAAGGAACCCATTTTAGCATCAAGAACCATGTTGAAACTTTTTTAATGAACATTTTGAGTATTAGGAAAAAAAAGAAAAAAGAAACATAGAAAACATCATGTCAATAAGGATAAAGATGACCTTTATGTTTTGGATGTTGAGATTGTCTTTACTTCCTTCTGTGGGATAATATTTATTTTAGTGATCATTTAAATTTACAAAGAGATAAAATAGAAGGGCAATACAAACTAGATCAAACAAGGATATGTACATATGCATATGTATGTGTGTGTGTATGTACTTGGTAACAGATTGCTTTTTAACACTTTTTGCAGTGTTCAACAGCTGTGCACTTCTCAAGTTAACTTTCTGGATCTTAACTAGTAGGGGTGTAATGTATTATGGGATGAAAGTGATAAAGAAGTATATTCAATTGTATTCTCTCATTGGAAGTAGCCTCTCTACAGATGTCACACTGATTTCATTCTAGCTCTAAGAAAGGAAATACATTAGGACATGGCTTCAGAAAGATTTTCTAAAGTACAGTAAAACAGATTTTGTCACTTTTAACTTCCTTTAAGTAGTATCTTGAAAGAAGGTAGCATGAAAGGGCCATGTAGTATAGCTATATTAAGTATACCAAACGTTTATCTGATTTCTTGCATTCTTCACATTTTCCCCACCTCTGCCAAACTTTTGTAGTAAATAATTTTGAGACATTTACTAATGTCCAACTTCATGGCTTTCAGAATTTTTATCTTTTTGTTGTAGTTGCAGTAATGATTGTGCCTCTAAATAGCAAGGCTAGATAGCAATGTTTCAGATGCCCTTTTAATCACCAATAGTCTGCCTGGCAGAGTAGCTTCTGAAGGCACTTTATTGACAAAAAAAAAAAAAAAAAGTGTTATTTTAATGCCTATTCATCTTACTGCCACATTCCCCTCTTTTTGCCTGTGGAATTAAACAGAGTTCTCTTTTGGATGATATTATTATAAAAATTTGTAAAATAAATAAATAAATAAATACTCCCAGTTATTTCCAGGAAAGTGCCCACACTTTCATCGTAATCAAAAAGCCTATGGCAACTTGCTTGAAGAAAGCTTTGCCTCTTACCCTGCAGCACTTCTATCTCATCTGGTATAGTTTCTGATTTTATGAGGTGGCAAGATCTCTTAAAATACCCTTGATTTCAGTGAGAGTTGATTGTTTTATCAGTACTTGAGATTTTAGCCTTTTCTTTTTCCTTCAGTGGGCTTTGGTCCAATCCCTGGAACAAAGACAACTAATTCCTCTATGCTTAGAGACTGCAATGTCAACTTACAAGGCCAAATACATTATTTTTATTAAATGTACATAGATAGTTACCTGATCAGAAAACCCTTAAAAAAACAATGCAACTGAAAAGATGCACATGGATTACAAATCACTGTGGCAGTTTTTTACATCCCCTTCTGCAGTCCTAGAGAGGATTCAGAATGGGAATACACCTCCCACCTTGCCATAGCCTCCATTGCTGAAGACAAGTAGTAGGAAGAGGAGTGAGTATCTGTAATGCCCAAGGTATACTGACACAGACTTAAGACCTAAAGAGCACATCTCTCCTGTGTGTGTGCGCCTCATTGTAGAATTAGCTATGCTTGTATCACTCTTAACATCTTTCTAGCCTGTTCCTGAAGACCTCCAAGAATGGTGACTCCAACATTTCTACACAGAATTTAATCCACTGAAATGGTCAGGCACTGGAACAGGCTCCCCAGGGAAGCAGTCATAGCACCAAGACTGCTGGAATTCAAGAAATGTTTGGACAAAGCTTTTAGACATATCATTTGATTTTTGGGTGATCCTGTGTGGAGCCAGGAGTTGGACTTGATGATCTTTGTGGGTCACTTACAACTCAGGATATTCTATGATTCTATGAAACTTTTTGATGTCCACCTTAAATTTCCCTTGAAGCAATATAGACATTATTATTTTTCGCATTCCCATTGGTGCCAGACATGTTATATGTGGTCTAGAAAGGTGCTCTAGGTATTTTTATGGGGTCTACTTCAAAGGTTACTATTTTCCAAAATTATATCCACAATAGCAGAAGTCTACATAAATGCAGTTGTGTGTAAGAAAGCTTGGACACCTACTGGTACAAGAATCAAGTCTGTTAAAAGCATTCAGAAAGTGTACCTGACAAATGCAGTATGTAAAGCGAGGAACCCTTTTACTCACACCTTATTTTATCCATAAAGAAATGAAGCATCACAATAGAAAAGCTTTATGGAAAGCAATTTTAACTTTGCATTGATGTTTTTACTATCTGCAAATCAACTTCAACCTTAGACAGTGGAGCTTTCAATTTTAGGATCTGCTACAGATAGAGATACAGGATCCTGACATACCAGTTGGGTCTACAGAGTCTCATGCAAATAGTTAACTTCATGCATTGTCATGATGCCCAGTGAAGACAGTGAAGGTGGTACTTTTGGTGGTACAATGAAGTCAGTGAGGTGGTACTTTGAGCACATTTCATAGCAGGACTGTCACAACACTGAACATTTTTTTTGAAAGGAGATAAACCACTTCCAGCCCCAAATGAAAGGGCAGTTGTTTCACTGATCTCATTTATATATATACTTTTAGATACTTATTTAAAGAACAAGCCTTGAAGCTTGCTGAGAATGCATGGAGTTGGAATAGTTTATCAATATATATTCATAGGTACAAGCCGGGTAACTGGAATTTCCAGATTTGCTCAATGATTCTGATAAAACTACTTTCTTCCCTAAAGCATACAGCTCTTCCCTCCCCCCCTTCCCCAAGCAAAATACAAATATTGATTATGAGATAAAATGTACACAAGTATTTTACAATAAAACAAAGAATCTGTCAATTTATGTTTACCAGAGGGTCAATAGAAGGAATTTTGGAACCCTTGTTAGCTGAGCTCCATACACATAGGTTAATTCACCTTGAGCCATTGACCGAAGCAGTGATAAATGGATTTAAGAAGTTGTTTCATTATATTATTAACCTTCTGCGGTGAATCTGACATAGGAAGACTCTGAGCTCTAACCTGTGTCTCCCTTGGGAGACATCTCCCTATTTTTAGACTGTACTTTTATTTCTTCAGCTGCATGACAGTTGGTGATGGGACTTCTGGATCCCTGAGTTAGGAGTAACCCTGAAAATCACAGCTTTTATTCTACTTGCATCATTGTGCTGGTGCACTAATGTGAAGCATAGGTCTCCAAACATTGCAAAGGCACACCTGCATGGAGGGTGATATGCACATTCAGATCCTCTTCACCAGGTGAATCTCCCTCTATCCATCTAATCAGACTAGACAGCTCACCTTATCCTACAACATGGATCCACCACCATACTTTTTTTTCCCCTCCCTGCCCTGTATGTGTCCACAGGTCACAGCTGCTGGATCACAGCACCTCTTCTGTCTTTGCTCTGGCATTTACCTCCCTGCATGGCAAACCAATCCAGCCAGCCAGCCTGGCAGGCTCACTCACTTTTCTTCTGATGGCTGGATTTCTGCCACATTAGTGGTTATTCTCTGACGCTATGTTTTCATGGACATTTGCCAGGGAACCACTGCTGGCTTGGGCGTTTCCTACTGCAAGAGTGGCTACCCTGCTACTGTGTCATGCTTGTTGTTGTACTGTTACTGCTGTTTGTGAGGCTTCACAAGGAAACACATTGACAAAGGATTTAGAGTAAAACACTTCCTCCCTTCTCAGTTATTTTAGCCAAATCACATCACTGTTCTTACTTCTCACACAGACAGTCCTGCAAACAGCTGAACCATGGGACAGAAATTGCAGAAGACACCTAACTGCTGCCAAAGAGAAATGTCAGAGGAGCCACAGCCTCAAACTGATGCTGAACAGTTGTTATAATTTGTGTTAATGTTTGTTTTATGAATTTGTATTATGTCTTGTCTTTTGGAATTTTTTTCCTTTCTTTTGAACTGGCAAGGATTAGTCATCAATCTAACTGAGAAAAAACAGGCAGTACTTTTTGATTAAACTGGGACAATAAGTCAATTTTTTTTTCTCCTTCAGTTTTCTGCATTGGGTAATGAACTGTTTAAATCACACAGTGACACTTGTTCTTGCTCACTATATACTTTATGGGTTTATCATCTCCAGATTCTGTGAGTTCAGTCCTGACCTTTGACTAGATGACTACTTCAGTATTTACCCTACAGTTCTACATTTTCTCATTTATACTGACAGTTCAGCAGACAGTCTCATGCTATCACAAGTACAGATGACTTGGCTGAATTTCTTGAGGCTGAAAGAAAGGGAATCAGGATGTGGGATTTAGGAGAAGAACTAACAGGTTTCCTCTTCTCTCTCTGGCAGACATCCTTCCCTAAACATAATGCAAACAAAATAGGCAGGACGGGGAAGACTATCTACTTAACAATATTCATCATGGCATAGTGTAATGCCCATCTTGAATTATTGGGAAAGGATTGTAGCCAGACAATTTGCAGTTAGTCATTAGTAATACAGCATATGTTAGCTGGAGTTTTTACTTCTTGCAGGTTAGGAAAAAAAATGGCCGGTCATCTGGAATGAAGTAATAGTTCCCTGACACCTTTTTCCTCATTCCACATCTTCCCTCCCACCTCCTCTCATTTCTTCTCTCTGCTTGTTCTGATGTCCTTTTTGATGAGATACTAATAATAACAGGGGTGCTAACCTACTTTTCTTCAAAATGTTAAAGTCACAGAGAATTCTCACGGTGCCAGGCAACAGTTGCTGGTCAGACAGTGGGTTGTAGCAGAATAAGTGTGAATTTGCTTGCAAATGTTGTTGTTGTTATTGTTTTGCTCTTTTCATTTGGTTAGGAACAAATGGAAATGAAAGTAGGAAAGGTTGAGAGGGGAAGTGGTTCTTCAGAGAACAGAAAAGAGCAACAGGTTGAAAACATCAATGCAAAATGTTTCAGCCTGGTGCTGCTTTATGTTTTGTGTGGATTACTTGCAGGCTGACATCTGAAGTTGATAAGACAACAATAGAAAAGAAACTGGAGCCCAGTTCCAGGTGAAAAGTGGATGCAATGAATGAAAAACAAACTCTACAGCTTCAATCTTATGGCTAATGGAGAGATTATTCTTTTATAACTATATCTGTTGTTTTCCCCATTAAGAAATGTCCTTTAGGAATAATGTAGTAGAGTTAGCAAGACACGAATACAATATTTTTCTGGTAATGTCTAGAAATTCTTATTTCTTTAAAAAGCAGAAGATATCTGTATTCTATTTAGTGAAGTTTGCTTATAGTAAATGGAAAAATTAAATGTAGTATCTCTGTTCTGCACATTGTCACAAGATAGATATGCTTAGGACTATAAAACAAAACAAAACAAAAGTTCAAAAGAAACCATTTGACAGGAATGAAATATCTCATATTGCTTTTAAATATGTAGGCTAAAGCAATTAAGTTTTGGAATGAAATGTCATTATAACACAGGTCAGAGTGATCAGTCGCTAAAACATTGTTCTCAGCCTTCATTTTTTTGTAAGGTGTTATTTTAGTTGGAATGTACCCACTCTTACTCTCACATGTACGCATGCTCAGGCTACTTGGTAGATAATTCTTACATTCCAGTTAGCCTATATTGAAAAGTTGTCTGGAAAAAAAAAGAAGAAAAAAAAGCTGTTTCGTGAGTATATGTGTTTTCTTCCTATGCAGTTCAGAACAGTCTATATCTAAAATAACCACTTTTGGGAAAAAAACAAAACAAAACAAAATAAAACAAACAAACAAACAAAAACAGCCATGCTTTCTCTTAATTTAAAGCTTTATAAAAAATACCTATTCCTCACCTTATGTTCAAAAGAAGAAACAGTTCTAGCCGTGCCCTTCAGGTAGACAAAGAATCCATGTGCTTTACTTTGTGATTTTCATCTGTATATAGCAGACAGGCCTGATCCATTATTAAACCCAGCTGAATGCATGTACTTTACTTCACTTAATCCTTCACTGTCTTTTCTCTTTTGCGATTGCTGTGAGATAGGTTCTAAGACATTAGCCAAAAGCAATGTTTTCTTAAGAAAAAGGCTGAGACTGCCTAATCTCTCTGAAAATTGTTCTGAAAACTCATTTATTTAGCTTAGGAATCTTCTGTCAGGTGCCAATAACAACCACAAAGGCTTGAATCAGATTTTGTGGAAGGACATTATCTCAATGAAATTAAGGTTTGAGCCCCCTGTCTGGTATGTTGCTGCTACCTGGGATTCTTTGAATTTTAAATATAACTTCCTTGGACACTTCTGGAGGTTTCATTTCCCTGGTACAGCTCACAGAAGTCCTGAGAATATGAGCTCACAACTACCTTTCTATTTAGAAAAACAGGAAAGACACGTTAAAATGACACAGGAAAATCAGACATATTTTTAATTACAAACCTGTTGAGAACACTAGATAGGCCCATGGAGTTTACCCACCACATTGTCATGGCTAACCACTGTCCACTTTGTATAGGAGCAGCTTTCCAGGGCATCAGTACGCCAGATGACAGAGCATGGTGCAGAGCTGCTAAGACTGACTTGTCCACATAGCATATAGGAGCATCATAAGAGAAAACTGTAGCTCTCAAAAGGGCTTTATAACTCCATAGCAACTCAGAAGCAGCTGTCTCTGCTTCTGTTTCTGCAGGTAATGCAATCTTTTGCACACAAGTTTCTCTGCACTGAGAGGGACAGACCATGTCTTTAGTCTCTCTGCAAAGGCTGCCCATGTATGTTTCTTCTGTCCTTATCTGATTAGGCTCATTTGTGAAGAACTGGTTTGTCAGGCCCTATATTGATGTTGAGCTAGTTGGTTTTGTACTGGGATATCAGCTCTGCTTCTGCTGTCTTATAGGAACCATAGTCACCATCTGTCATATTCCTGTACAGCTAATTCAGCACTGCTAACAGTTTGGTTAATGCTGACTGCAAAATTCACAGCATTGCTAGTTCAACAAACAAGCCCCAACTGGGACACCTGTCTACACAGATGTAGTATGAATACTGCTTAGGACAGCATTGGTACTCCTGAGAGCCAATCTATGATGTTCTACTGGTCTTGGAGTTTGTTACCAAGTTCAAATCTTTTACTCATAATCTTAAACTCATTTACTCTGTGGCATACCTTGCACATGTACTCAGATACCTTTTGAATTCAGTATTTTTGATTCTCTCTTACCACTTTTGAATATCCAAAGCAAATCTCACCCCTAGTGATGGAGCCCAGCTGGTAGACTTCATGAGAGAAGTCATCTGGTTAAATGAAACTGACTAGAGATTATTATTTTACATCTTCAGAGAGGAGAGTTAGCAGAAAATTCTCTCTTGAACTCCTCTGAACTTTGGTTTATATCATGATCTTAAAGTCAATTTCATGGTTTTTCAGCACCACCATTTGCCAGACACACAGAAGAAACCTGTTCAGAAAGGGAGACTGTTTATTAGACTGCACTATTCAAGTGGACCAAGGCCAAATAAGAACAGGAAAATTTGGGTAGTCTCATATTACATCCTTTTTTTTTTTTTTCAAAGAAAACATTTGTCTTGGCTACTGTCCTAAGAACTGTCAAAGTGATTGTTATAGGAATGTACTGTATGGCTTTATGATCTACTTCTCTTCAAGTGAAAATACTGTATTCATTGCTTTGGAAAAGATTGGGAATTGTTATTTTGACAGAATACCTCAGAAAAACACTATGTCACAAAATATAGTACAAAATAAAAACAATATACTAGTTAATGGTTCTTTCATTTTACATCTTCTCTTTCTCAAGCAGCAATGTGGTTTCAAAGTAGCTTTTGTATAAATCTTTTTTTAAAAAAATCTCTCCATTCTTTTTCCTTTGCCTTTCTCTCTTTGCTTCCTGTGCTTCTTTATGGGGTTTAGCAAGTGAGATGCAAGTTACAATGACAGAACAAACATGATAAATTTCTGCTGCCCTATGAAATTTGTTCAGCAGACTTCCTCTGCTGCTTCGAATCTTAATGCTGTTCTCAGGCAGCTTTTTCGATCCATCAGACACTGCATAGCTGCATATGTGCAGCACAGCGGGAAGATTTATGGGTTCCTATTTTTAGGATTCCATGTTTTGTCACATGTATGTTGTTCAGTTGCCCAAACTGTATTCTGCTAATTAAACCTTAAGACTGAAATTATAAGGTACTTGGGGATGTTCAGCCAATGAAGCAATACAATTTTCTGAACATTTCTTGCTTCCCTGAATTTATGTGAGGTAAAAAGATATTATGCCATATATATATATATATATGTATATATATATATATATAAATGTTGAAAGGAAAAACATATATTGCTTTTTACTAATATTTTGGTATAATTATGTTATTTTTATTAGTTCAGTATCTTATGTTAAATACATTTATACATTTGATTTCAACGATAGAATAGTATTAACTTTGCAAAACTCTGAATGAGAAGTTTTTAAATGGACACACATTCCTGGCAAGAGATTCAACATCTGAAAATATGAAAATTAAAGGAAAGCAACAGGATCTGTTTTATGAAAAATTGGCATGAGCAGCCAATAGAAACTGTTGTGCCTGTAAGCTGAGTCCTAGTTTGCTTATGTTAGTATTCATGTCATATTTTGACACATCATATCTTTCACAATTAACCTTGTTTAGCAATCTGTCTTAAAGCAACACACTCACCTGTAAAATTTTTGCCATTCTTAGACAAAAAACAAACAAATGAACAAAAAAACTACAATCTACTTACCTTAACATAACACAAGAAAGTCATTTAATAATCATCTCATACACTCATTTTCTCCAGAAGTTGAGTTCTCAGTTATTTACTGCACATTGATTAATAATTTAACACAACATTGATTTTTCATCCACAGATGACCACCAATTTTCTTGACTGAAAGTGTTAAGGGTGAAAATGAAATTTTTTGAAAATGTTTACAACTTTTATATTAAAGTGATTGTAATACAGAGTCAGGATTTTTCTTTTTCTTTCTTTTCTTTCTTTTTTTTTTATGGAGGAAAACAATAGGGTTAATAAAAAATGAAAATGAGAAAAAGAGAAGAAATCCTTTATGGAGAATATGGGAAAAAATAATGTATGAGATTGCAGTAAGACAACAAGAAATGAAGTCATTGCAACTCAAATATTGAGATGCAGTGAGTTTAGGACTTAATGCAGGACTAAGTTAAATTTCTCATTGTATTGGAATTATGCAGACTGAATGAAGAAATAGAATATAACAGAAAATCCATTTCAAAAGTAAGTCCTACTAACAGTCAGAAATTTCCAGGCGTTGAAATGAGATCAAGAGATGGAAAACACTGAACTGGAGGAGGGTGAAAATATACATTGGGAACACGTTAATAAAGAAAATACTGCAGTCTGAATCGACCCTCTTCAGTTAACACACAGGGAAACTTGGACATGGATCTCTGTTCTTCTCCATTTAATGTGAAAATAGCTAGTTCTGTAGCCCTGTCTACTTTGCTTATGGGACAGTATGGAAGGTATTTGTTAAGTCTTTACTTTGAAAAAAAAATAGACATCAGAGAGTAGAAAAACTCAATGGTGTGAGAAGGGAAGTTGTTGTAAAGAATCATGGAAACATTATCAGGCTAAGTGAGCCAGAATTATTACCAAAACTGCTGTCTTTATTTCTGCTTCACTGCCAAACTCTGCAACTAGATCCCTTACCCTTATCCCTTCTGGCCCTCAACCCAGAAAAATGTAAAGAAAATTCATTGCAGAAGGTGCATTCTTCCCTTCAGACCTGAGAAGTTTAAGTAAAAATTATACACTGCATCTTTGTACTTTATTACATTTTCTGGAAATACCAGGGATTCCACAGCCCAAGGGTAGTGATACCAGTGTGAATTCACAGAGCTGTTTAATGAACAAGGCAAAAATGTCATGAAAGCCTTCTCTGAATCCTAGTTAATCCGCATGGTTTTGGAACACGTCTTTCTGAACAGAAAGAAGGAGACATAGCCATCAGTGAGGGAATCCTCATGAAGGCAGTGACTCTTTTCTTTCTCTTAGCCCCCCACAATGTTTTCCCAGGTGCTGCCCTTTGGATGATTGGATCTTGCATTTCTTACTGTAAGGTATTATCCTTACTTCTGAAAGTAGAAAGCAACCCTGAAATACCTGTTGGATTTTTGATGAAAATGGTGGTGATAACACGCCAATATTTTTAGTTGTTGCAGAGCAGTGTTTACACAGAGGAGGCTGGGGATGCACCAGCAGCTGGGAGGGGACAGAATTAGGACAGCTGACCTAAAACAACCAAAGAGATATCCCATACTATATGACATCGTGTTCAGCAATAAAATTTTGGGTAAAGAAGGAGGAAGGGAGGGACATTCAGAGCAATGACATTTGTCTTCCCAGGAAAAAAATTATGTGTGATGAGCCCTTCTTTCCTGGAAGTGGCCGAACACTGAACACCAGCTTGCCATTGGGAAACAGTGAATGAATTCATTGTTTTACTTTGCACGTACATGCAGCTTTTGGTTTACTTAGTAAACAATCTTTATTTCAAGCTACAAGTTCTTGCGCTTTTACCTTTCCAATTCTCTCCCCATCCCACCTGGGGAGAGTGAGCAAGTGGCTGTGTGGCACTTATTTGCCTGACGGGGCTAAACCACGACATGTATTCAAGTTCTGGGCTCCTCAGCACAAGAGAGACATGGATATACTGGAGACAGTCAAGTGAAGGGTCATGAAGAATGACTCCTATGTGGAAAGGCTGAGAGAGCAGGGACTGTTCAGCCTGGAGAATAGAAGATTCAGAGTGGATCTTATCAATGTCTATGAATATCTAGAGCGAGAGTGTGAAGAAGATGAAGCCAGACACTTTTCTGTGGTCCCCAGTGACGGGACAATAGGCAGTGAGCACAAACTGAAACACAGGAAGCTCTGAACATCAGGAAACAGTTTTTCACTGTGAAAAGCAAGCACTGGCACAAGAAGCCCAGAGAGGCTGTGGAGCCTCTCTCCTTGGAGATATTAAAAATCCATCTGAACATTGTCCTGAGCAACCTGTTGTAGGTAACCCTGCTTGAGCAGGAGGTTTGGACCAGATGACCTTATCAGGTTTCTTCCAACCTCAATCATTCTGTGATTTTGTGAGCAGCTGGCATCACCGGGTGCCTCCAGCCAGCAGACATAAGATGTTTCAAAGGACTTCACATTCCAAGAATTTGGGATCACTCAGTGTCTTTGAGAAGAGAGATCTTTGTCCCTAGAGAAGCCCCTGGTTTCTTTATTTCCTACGTATTCGCTCCAGTAATTCTGGCAGTTGCCTGTTTTCTTCATGACATAGCATGTCAAGAGTATAATATTTCATAGATCTGCTTAAAGAAGGCCTACTTGCATTAGTTTGGGAACAGCTGTGGAAAAATGGGTTAAGAAGTCCATGCTCTGTTTTCCAACGTTGGAATTTAAAGAAACATATCATATAGTAGTTGTGTTGGTAGCTCATATGCTTACACCATCATCTTTATGTGGTTGGTACATATCCATATCCATCTATTTGACTAACAATGATGTTTAGTAGACTGGGTATTGAAATGGATATGGAAAATAATTATTATTTAATTCTGGTTACTTGACAGCACAAATCCTACTGGTGTCTCTATCTTCCTTCAGCAAAATATGAATACTGTTTCTCTATGTCACAGAGCTACTGTTGTGTTGTTTGATATTAGACTGATAAAATGCTAGATGCATGGTGAATACTTCTAGTATTATCAGCCCATTATTTTACGTCCTACACAGTGAAGAATCTTTTAATGAAGAATTTCAGACTGAATGATCCTACTGTTTCCTTCTGTTCTTAAAAGTGTGCAAATTCATTTGACTGAAGTGACAGTCATCAGGAAATAAGGCATCTAAGAAGTGTATTCCACAGTCCTATCTACCAGTAGACTACTTTTTTCTTTTTCCTAAATTCAGAAGGTCAGTTTGTTGTTGCAATAGCTAATGTCCACATGTGAGCTCTCCTATGAAAGCTAGAAAGCTATTATCACAAATTAGCACAGATATGTTATCAAAACAACATGTTTCCAGGTGAGAAGACTGGCATTGTAACCTACGGACAGCAAATCTGCAGAGCTGTCATTTTATCCTTGGAGATCACTAATCAAAGTTGGCAGAAAGGATGAGGGTATAAAGGATATACTTTCTCAGAGCCTCCCATCTAGAATGTAGACAGGGCTTTTTGTGTTCTAACCTTCATCTTGTCTCGAGGTGGCAGGAGGACAGTTGTTATCAGCTAAACATGACTTTCTGTGGGTTTGGTTTGTTGGCGCTTTTTCTTTTCTGGCTTTATATCAATGATGCTTAATAGCTCCAGTGGTCCAGGCAGCTCCTTTGATCATTATTGTATTCCAAAATGTATGCACCACATGCATAAAATGTCCACAATTATTTAAGCACAATATCCTGCACTGTACAATGAAAACACTGACTACATGCACAAGATGAGCAAATCTTCACACTCTCTTTGAAATATTGTATTAAATAACCCTACAGTGCCTTATTTCTATTCCAAGTCATACTGGTTGCTTCAGGGCATAATTGGTTGGTTCATTCTTCAGTGCTGCCAGTTATTTTACAAAATCATAAAACTGACTTTATCACTGTAGTCTCTGTAATACACGGGTACAGATGGGATTATGATTTGTGAGAGTTCTCACATTAATGACAGTCACTGAAATTTTTACTAAATCAGGGGATGTCTTATTTGTTCTGTGGAGATGATAGTTTGGAGAAAGTTTGTACTATGACAGTTTTCAGATCTCTTTGAATAATGAAAGATTTTTGTGTGAATTCATTAAATAAATATTAATTTCTTTGACAGCTGTATCCAACTATTTTCATTTGAAGCAGAATAATTATTTGTAATGCTGTTCTTAAAACCATATTTTCAGTTGGCAGAATGAACAGAGAAAGGAAATAAACTATGAAGTTCAAGCTGATTTATTTATTTTTTTATTTTTTTAAATTTTATTTTATTTTTTCTAAGAAGTGAATGACTATTTAGATTATATGTTTATACTTATATATGAAATTTAATGCAATTACCATGGATAACATGACCTATAAAAGCCTCCTATTGAAAGCCACATTTTTTAGGCTGCTGCATGACACATATAAACCTATTCAAATTCTTTCATTGTCTTCAAGTAATCAATACCCTTTACATGTTAACATAACGATACATTTAAGCTAAATATAGCACAAATTTATCTTACATATTGAAAAATAAATTCAATTTTTAAATCAATTTTAAATCTGACAAAAGAAGTTCACTATTTTATTTTTAAAGTTATTCACTTTATTCTTTCTGATATTTTTCTCCACCACCATTCAAAGCATGGCAAAAGTTGCTTTTAAACTAAGGACCACTACAGTATGCACAGCAGTCATTTCCTTGTAATCAGAAAAACATGCCTTTTTAGTTCAATAATACAACAAACCCAGGGTAAATACTGGGGGCAAATATACATTAATAATTAATGTTTAAAAGAAAAATGTAATTTTGACTATATTGTTGCTTTCATCCTTCTTGCATAGTTATGCGTCAAGATTTTAAACCCTTAATGTTGCAGATAGTTGCAATAACCAACACGTTCATCTCCCAAGGCTTACTCAACTTCTGTCATCTCTTCAGTCATGTCAGACCATTGCAGCTTATGAAGACAAAATCAAGTTTGAACTTCCTGTTGGATAAAATGTTTCATTCATGATATCTATATAATAAATAACTGAATAGTGTTTTGGTGGAAAAGCTCTAAAATGAAGATTAAGAGTCCTAGAAGAAATTCAAAATTGAGTAGAGACTTCCTATGAGCTTTGGAAAGAGGGGTCAGAGGAACTTCAGGAACAAGGTGTAATAGCCAAATATTTTCAGTGATGTAATGAGACACAAGAATATGTGGCTTTACCTTGGCTTCTATTACTATACTTTAGTATAGTAATATTACTTTACTTCTATTACTATAGCGGTAACAGAGGCTATGGCTTTTTCAGTCCCTCTTCATACCTCTGTGCTGAGAATTAATAATAGATGACACCAGAAAACTGCTTCAGGTGCTCTTAATAATTGCTATTTAAATTTGGGTAATGTTGGAGCATGAATGAAAAGAAGTTTCTTTATCTTACAAGAATAAATGATTTTCTGAAAAAAAAAGTCCTCAACTTCACTGTGAACAAAAACCTGAAACCTTGAAACACTCACAAACTGATCATCGGAAAGTAGATATGAATTTAGGAATCATACATATTCAGTTTGCCAAACTGACTGCGCAGAAGATGCCAGAATGGGAAACTGATCTAGAATATTTCTGAGTCGGAGATTTTTCAGAGCTGACTTCTTCTCACAAACAGCTTTAATTGTCATCTAAGCATTTTCCAAAAAACTAAATTTCTTGCCTTCTAAGTAGATTTTGTGGTGGCAGGAGGGCCGTTAAAGACAGAGAGCCTTCAACATGTAAGACTATAAATCAAGCTGTAATTTTATATATATTAAATATACTAAAATATTTAAGCTTTAATAGGAATTATCTTCACTCTCATTGTTTTTCCTAAGCTATTTCCCTAACTCCATTTCTTTGACATGTGTCTTCCTGCTCTTCATATTAATTTCCCTTTTGTACCACATGTATTTGTCTCCATTTTTAAGGCTTTTCATAGTCAACACCAATTTACAGTTCTTCCTGTATGAAGAGGTTACCTTGTGATGTTTGTCAGCCTTTATCTCCCACTTCTGATTTTTTCCAATAGGTGGTAGAAGAAGAATACAGCTAGGTCTGTCAGATGTTGGTAGCAAAAACAGACTGCATCTCATTAAATGTGTTGTACGGTTAAAAGAAAATAATTTAACATTGTAAAGATTAGTGGTCCTGATGAGTGATGCAAAGTTACCATAGCTGTGATAGAATGGACAGTACTGTATCTTATTCTCCTTGATGAATATTTTTTAAATTATGGGTTTGAAAAGTGGTTTATATTGTGACGATCCAAGAATTTAAAGGAGATTATTTTGTGATCTACGTAGTTATTACTTTTAAAGACCGTGAACTATCTTTTTAAATACATACATGCCAATAAACACATTTCAGGTTAATTCTCCTGGTGTCACCTTTTTTTTTTTTTTTTTTTTTTCCCTACAAAATCCAAGCCCAGTTGAACTAGCTTGGCTTTGTAGATGAAATTACCACTGGTGGGTTTTGACTGAAGAGGTTAAAAAATCATAGCCATTTGCTTGGTTGCTAACAATTGTTAATCAAGCACCTAATGCCACTTGATGACATTAAATTTGATTCCAGGCAAAGCAAGTTAATCTTTCCATGAGAGACAGTCTCTCACTCAGTTAGCAAGGAATATATTTATCAGCCATGAAAATAGTGTGTCAAGATTTCAATATAGTTGGTACGCATTATGGATGAGGAAATAACCTTTACCAGACATGTCAGGAAGTGATTTGCTCTGAGTAATGCAGAGGAATTACAGACTACAAAGAAATAATGTGCTTTGAAACTTCAGTAGTAAAGATATTTTTATTCTTGAGGGAAAGATGTGCATATCCTTGTGAGTTAAATTCACTTCAGCACAGGGCACAGAGGGTAGGCAGAAAATTCAGTGCATGCCATAGAGCTGCAGAGTGTGTTTTTGCTCCATAAAGTGGTTGTACATGGTACAATAAGGAATTTCAGGGTATATGACTGGACCAGGGGTGATAAAGTGAGTAGTACTCACTTCTAGTTTGTCTGAGTTTATGGAAAGTGATGTTACTTGATGCACCTAATTGTTCAAGGGGCTGTCAGAGTCCTTGAGGCAAATGCCACAAAACTACCCAGTAGGAAATCAAGTTCTTTCCTGGCTGTTTGTATCCAGCCAAGGCCTGAATTGTGCATGCTCGTGGTGGGTTCTTCAGGTTGTTTTGAAAACTGTTGTTGATTTACATGTTTAAGCCCACTACTGAAACATCGTCTTGGGCTTTCAAAGATTTACAGCATGCTATGTGAATGTTGCTCTGAGAACTTCACTTGGAAAGGGATGATTTTGTATTCTCTCACAGTATTTCAGGTTGGTTGTCAACTATTATTACTAGATGTCCATAAATTTTCATGGTGTATCCATTTCTCAGGGAGAGGTAGGACTGCCCTAAGCCTTAAATCATGTTGTTTCTTTCTTTATATCAAAATATCAAAATGACACAGATCTCATAGGTAGCTATGAAGGAACAAAATCTTTAATGAACTTGAAACACAGTAAAATGTTAATTTTCTAAAGTAGCGAGTGCAGTTTTTTTGGGTGTTGTAGTAATGAAATGCATATCCTAAATCTGACCTGTAGATGTGGTAATTTTTTATTTTTAAATTCATCATTGACATATTTTAAGTAGGAGAGGAAACAGTGGGAAAAAGAGAGAGAATAAGTGGCAGAGTCAGGAAGCAGACTGGAAAGGAGATTACACATGAAAGTAGTCCAAAAATATTTCAGCTAGAAGTAGATAAAGACAGATGATGTACATTAGCCAAACATTTTTTTTTATTTTTATTTTTTCCTCCAGAGGATGTAGATGTAACTTTAATGAACCAGTTGGGAAATTGGATATATCTTCTGAAATTTCTTTACACTTTCCCATCTACTCTCTAGGAGTAGTTTGTTGTATATGGTTTTAAACAGAAAGTTCCATCCTGGGAATGCAAAAGGATGTTTTATTCTGAACTGAACTAAAATCAGTTAAACAGTTTTATTTAGATTTTTTTAATGTTTGGATTGAGTTTTATTTTCAGACAGACTCAAAAGGATTGAAAAAAATCAAACCTGCTAGAAATTCAGAAGAAACTAGAAATAGTTTAATTATTCACTTCCCAGATAGGTAGAAAGTCATTACATGTCCAGAAAGTAGAACAAAAGCTGCACATGGTACATGTTGTGGTGACAAGGTTGGACTAATGTCTAGAAAGGAAAACAGGAAGGAAAATAAACTGTAGCTCAAATAAATAGGATACTGAAAGAAAAAATGGGAAAATTAGGTTCTGATTCTAACAGAAGGTTGCAGGAATTGGGCATGCCATAAGAAGGCTGAGATAATGTTGAAAGCAGGTGTATTATGAAATTTTAATCTAGTGAGGTCTAATAACAAAAAAGCTACTCTAGCTACAAAATATAACTTGAGAGTGTCCTTCTAATCCCCCCTCCCAGTGGTAAAATAAAAATTAACCCAGTCTTTCAAAAATGTCCGGAGCCCATTTAGAAGTATATGTATCTTCTCTTTCCTTTTATTTAATCAATTATTTCTGCAACATGGATTTTGAAGGGCAAAACAATATATTTTTTATTTTATTAGGATCACAGGATTCTTAACATCTGGCCCATAATGTCTGCTGTTGGTCAAACTGGGTACTAATTGCTAACAGGCAGGTCCTATGCTACTAAATATAGAAATATTTTAAAGTTTAGAGTTAAAGACCTATCCCCTCATATTCTTTATGAGTCATTCATAATAGTTCAGTGCTATAGTTAATAAAAATCTATGCAAGGACATAATTCACAGAATGCAAGAAGCCTTTAAAAAGAGGTCAGATCTTAAGTTTTTCAAAAGCCCCCCCTTTTTTTTTTTTTTTTCTTTAAACTGAAGAAGTACAGACAACAATATCTCTTGGGTAAAGTTTAATTAAAGGTGGTGTGAAGCCAAGAGTAAATATACCTTCTGAGATAAAAATTTCTGCATCTCTGCCCAGGATGGGTACCAAGTGCCATGTTTAAAATGCAGACTCTTAAGCCTTTCATTAGGCATCCGATTTGGCATCCAATTTGCAGTCAGTGCAACTTCTGCAACTGACTTTAACAAAACAGGTTTGAACCTTAGCTTTGTTAGTATAGCAAAATCAAATCTGAATCCCTCTATCTGTGTGAAATGTTCTACTTGGATAGGACTGAAGCTGGAAGTCCAATTGTCTGGAAATCCCCTAACATTTATTTCAATGCATCTGTGACATCTAAATTTCTTTTATTGTGTCTGGCTTTTGAAGAGGGATACTATCTCTACTATCTCATCTACTCTACATCTGAAGTTTTGTCAGAGGAGAATATTACCATTGCTAATGGGGAAAATGAGAGAAGAGGAAGAAAATGACTCACCCGAGGCAGTTTTGGCCTAATCCTACTGCAATTAAGACAGTTTCTCATAGGTTTATCTTCACACAGATGCCCCAAAAGCAAAATGCAGTGTGATTCAGTCAAGCCACTAACATACTTTAATCTGGACAGGGGGATGGACTGAGAGCAAGACCATTCTGAAGCCCTTCTGACATTGTTACACCAGTCAGAAAAGTCTCTTGTGCAGTGTTTGTTCTTTGGGACTATACAAAATCTCTAAACCACCAAATTGGGTTAAACTGCCCCTTTGTAATGGAGACTTATTCTCAAGAAATTAAGTGCATAAGCAGGGACAAAAGTACACAACGACCTCTAACAAATTATTTCCAAATTAAGACTGTAGTTAACAGAATTAGCAATACAAATAAAATAAGATTTTATTCTCACCAAACTCTCACACTGATTATTCTTTTATAGTGTTTTAATGTTTAGGAATGAAATAAAAAGAAAGATGATTAGTTTATAAAAGTGTTAAGATCAGCAGAGACATTACAACTACTCATTACAAACTGCCTTTGCTTGTTGTTGGTCCCAACATTGTCAGTTGTGTTTAAACAGAGAAGAATTAGCAACGCTGAACTAAACAGAACAGTAAATAGCAGGACTGTCTTCTGAGATTTAGCACCAAGCCACAGACTGTTAATGGGAGAGCAGAAGCTGTGAGAGAGAGTGAATCCCGTTCCAATTGCTAATTAATCCAATACATAAATCCTCAAAGAGAGATCTCATGCCCAACAAAATGAGGCTCTTGTTTTTGTGGAAGGTGCTTTTCTAATAGCAAAAGAGAAAATAATAATAATTAGCCAGTTGACTTGGAAGGCTTTATATGGATAGTACATAATGTTATATGTGAATATGTTGCCAAATGGAGAGGTTTCTTTATTTATTGGAGTGTTTGGAGCAACAAGCTAGAGGCTTTGCATATTAGATTGCAATTTGCATATTTACTAAAATGCTTTGCCGTTTTTTTTTTTTTTTTTTTTTCTGCTGCTTATCCTCTCTTCACTCAGAAAGAGACCTACAGCAGAGCAGCCACATTTCTCTGAGCCAGTTTCATCTGATGACATCAATGGATTTGCACCACAGATGAATGTGGCTGTTTGTGCCTCATCCTGGTAATGATGGCAGCTGCTAGGCTTGATCATGAGCTCAAGAATCCCATCATCTGTCACTGTGTTTGCCTTCCCAACAGGGTTTTTGTCAAAATAGTTGAACTGGGAGAAGTGTTTTGGTGTGCAAAACAGGCCTCAGCCTTCTGCTTGAATCCAACATGAAGGTACAAATCTTTGTCTTTCATTTTCTTGTCATAGGGCCTACAATCCAAGAAAGAAAGGGGAAGAAGCCAGGCAGAGAAAACATGCTCACCAGAAAGAAGGCAGTTTCAAAACAAATCTTTGGATTCGTTAGAGGGAGCAAACAGATGCTATGGACTTCAGGTTAACAATGAAAGGAGACCCCAGCAGGGCACAGGGTGAATTGAATAATGTGTACATGTGCATCTGTGTCAGTATAGACGTCGATGTACATTCAGGACAAACACTGCTCCTGTGTGCTTTTTTCTGTCTTCATGATGTCCCTTTTCATTTTTTTCCCCTATTCCCTTCCTAAGAATTTCTTCTGCCCTGCCTCATCTAGCACAACTAAGAGGAAACACCAAGGGATAGCATGTTAAACATGCTGTGCATTTGTGTCTACTGCACTGGAAACATGCAGAATGAAACAGAACAGGAGAAATGCACTTGGGCACTACTCTTCTCTAGATTCACTGAGCACTCTCATTACTCATCCTATGTGCTATGTCAGGGTTTTAAAGACATGCAGCACGTTGCTAAGGATGACACATTCAACTAAGTTTGATACAAACATTTACTTAATCATTCTTTTTAGGATGTTATCATTTTCTCTTTTCTTCGAGTGCTATGACATAACTCAACTAGAAATATATCCAAAGGTAAATATTCTAATGTAACTGTTAGGAAAATGTTGGGATACATTATGGACAAAGAGATTATTATTATTATTTTTTTTTTTGACAAGCAGAATGTCACTTGTATCTTTGTACTGGGTCTGGCTGGGATGTTAACTTTCCCTGAAGCAGCCTATACAGTGCTGTGCTCTGCACTTGTAGCTAGAACAGCAGTGGTATCACACCAGTGTTGTGTCTGCTGCTGAGCAGTGCTGGCACAGCTTCAGGACTCTCTCCAACCTGCCTAGGGGTTGGGCAAAAAAAGTGAGAAAAGAACATCACCAGGGCAGCTGACCTAAACCAAACAAAGGGATATTCCATTCCATATGATGTCACACTCAGCAATAAAAGGTGGAAAAAGGAAGAAGAGAGGAGGGGTGGGCTCTTGCTGTGAAAATGTCTGTCCTCCTGAACACCGGCTACATGCGTTGAGGCCCTGCTTCAAGGACGTGGTCAAGCATCGCTCATTTGTGGGAAGTAGAGAGTAATTTCTTTTCTCTGCACTTCCACACAGCCTTTACTTGTTTTGTTTTGTTTTGTTTTCCCCCTCCCTTTTCCCAATTCCCTTTCTTCCGTTTAGTTAAATTGTTTAATTAATAATAATATTTCCTTAATAATTATTTTTTCCCTTTAATTAAATTATCCTTATCACAACCCATGAGTTGTTCTTTCCTTTACTTCTTCACCTCCTCTTCTAAGGAGGGGGAGTGAGAGAGCAGTTGTGGTGGAGTTCAGCTGCCTAGCACGGTAAAACCACCACAGTCTTTAAATGCATTTACTTGGTTGAAACATTGAATGAGATGAAAGTCAAATGCTTCAAATACCATTGTTTTCCAACCCTGCCAAAAATCTGCTGCTTCTTGTTGAGTATTTACTTGGAACTGATCAATTTAGTTCATGAATACTAACTCTTTCTGTACCACCTTTTACACTAATCTTCACAAGAACCATTGTTATCTGGTTAAAATAACACATTTTGGCTGAAATATACCTGTACTACTGCAATAACTGTAGAAATATTTCATCTTCTGCAGTCTTACTGCAAGGTTTAAGATGTCCAGATATCATTTTGAACTTCCTTATTTCTATCAGAAGTTTTTTATTTTCTTGCTTCTACAAAAATGTGATGACATCAAGTTATCCAAGGCAGTACAATGACATGAGTAGATGTAGACAAACAGTTGCTATATCAGGGAACTGTGAGTATGTGGAACTGAACTGCCAGTAATTTTGGCCACGCAGAGCCCATACCTCAGAAATCTCTGTGGTGGTGCAGCCCCCCTTGCCAGGCCACTCTGTGACCTCAGAATTGCCATTGTTACAGGTGCAGTGAGTTGGGATGATTAAGCAGGAACTCCTGCTACCTAGATACCGGAACTGTGCAGTCTGGAAGGTACTGGAGTTGTACAGTTGGTGGGCAACACAAGAATTACCTAACCTAAATTGTGGCAGCAGGTTGTGACCTACGATCTCCCCCTGAGGTGAGATGCCTCTCAGGGCATGACTCCTTGTGGTTCAATGATCATCCACTGAATATGCTGACATAAAGAAGAGTGAGTAATTCACTAGAGGCCTGACTTCTCAAGATACAGTGATCATCCACGGAATATGCTGATGCAGAGAAGGGAAAGCAATTTACCAAAAGAGGAAAAGTTCTTGAGCATGCAAATGAGTTTAGAAATTCCCAATACCTTGTTGTATAAAAATCCCCAATACCTTTCTGTATAGAAAACACCAATACCTTGCTGCGTGAACCTTGACATTTACAAATCTTTAACAAAGTCACTGTTTTGATTTTAGTAAACATTATTGAATTATTGTGTTAAGTAGGCTAAAGATTAACTGATGATTTAGTGTTGTGAAGAAAAGAAATCATACAATCTAATTTGTGATTTACCTTTAAGGTATTAATAAATCTTTAACTGATGCCAGATCAAAACTGTGTAAAAATTTCATCCCTGACAAACTCACATTCAAAATGAGAGAATAAGTTATAAACATCAGTAGGAAAACAGGATTTGGCCTTTACAATGGGATTTAGGAATGAAAAATATAAATTTATTCAATAATTTCTCCCATTTGGACCTTTTTGTAGTCTGTTCAGAACTGATGGTGTCTCACAGGCACAAAACTAGGACAATACAGATACTTCTGCATATCCCATTTATACCAGCATATTCCAGACAAGATAATGTTCTGTCATTGGAAAAAAAAAAATGCCGATTCATAAAGAGAGTTAAAGAAAGGGCTGTGTCAGCAGAACACCTGGATTTGCAACACATATTTTACCTCCTGGTGGTTAACACTGTCACAGATAATTGAGACCTTTATAAACGCTTTTACAAAGAAATTCTTTCTAGACTGCTAGAAAAGATAATGCTGCAAGGTACCTGGAAATGTGTATGATAAAAGCCTGGAAAGTATCTCCAAGCACAGCACAGTCCATCATACTGCATGAATACAGTATAAATTGTACTTATACCCAGTATTGGAAAGTAATATGTCAAAAGATTTTCAGCAGCTCTCTCTGCCTTTCACTTCACAGAGTCACATCCACTTACGGAAAGGAGGATATATTAAAAACAATAAAAACTTTCAAAGAGCAATAAGGCTCTATAAAATCAAAATATACATTTATTTTTTAAAAACAAGAGAGAGAGAAAGAAGAGGGGGAGTATTGGATTATTCTAATTCATTTTCTAATTCATTTATTTTTCTATAAGTCTTAAGGACTGTCCAAATTGGAGTATGTGTGTTCTCCATGCCTGGTTAAATGCTAGTCTCTCTGCTCAGTTCAGCACTCACAGCATCAGGGTTTGAGGGAGAACAGGCAGGAGAAGATAAGCTAGTATCACAGCTAGTGTCCAGCTGTTCCTAGAATGTCACCTAGAACTCCTTGTATGAATGTATTGAATTAAAAAACCCAAATAACAAAACTTCACAAATGTCAAACTACAGCGTAGCTACAAGAATACGTACAAGGTACATTTTCATGTGATACATTTTTGTTTGAACCCTGTAATAATGGTGTTTATGCATAGGGGTAAGAAGGGAGAGTGCTGCCTCAGTTTCCACTTTCCTCCATTAGTTACCATTTCCAATACTCTGGTGATGTGTTTCTAATGTACCCTTCCAGCAGACTTGTCAGACTTTCTCCCCATTCAGGATTTCCTGGTGTCTAGGTAACAAAGAGACCAGAAGTCTAACATCTCTATATCAGGATCTGTGACACTTATTTCCTTGATTTTGCTAGTTTTATGAACCTCTCCAATGGAGTTGGAAGGAAAACTCCATCTCCTCCATTCCTCCTGGTCTTGGACTAGAAACTCGAATAAAGTGTTTGCAGTGAACTTTTCCCAATCTCTTGCTGTTTCCTGCCTCACTTTTCTTACGAACATGTTCTGTCAGACACATAAATCTCCTCCCATCTTATTTGGGCAGCTCCTTGGAGGCTCACTGTAGAAAGAAATAACTCCCATGCCTTCAGCTCTCTGAACTTCCCTCTTGCGCAACCTGCAATTTTCCAGTTTATCCAAGGGCTGCAAGGCAAGCACTCAGATGTAGCTGAGGAGGGACATTACATTTCCTTTAAACATTTAGAAGCTGGACAGCACTGGATATGTGTTCTGCTAATTATTAATTGGGAATACATGATATAAATCATGAACTGAGATGGCTTTTAAAGCAGAAATCCTGTCCATCTATTCCACGCCCCCCCTTCCTTTTGTTTTTGAAAGAGAGAGAATGGCAACAATGACAACAAAGAGCAATGAAATGCTGTTGTTCAGTTGAAAAAGGATTTCCAGGTGTTTCTTTTATTAATTATTATTATTATTACTGGTAACTTAAACACTACAAGAAGAGCTAAGTTGAATAACTTGGCTTTAGAAATAACTCTCTTTCCTCTCTAGATAAATATGGCCAAAGTCTAGAAAAAATTACCTTCACAATGTATAAATTCATTTCCTTGCTATCTACCAGCCTTTCTACTATTTTCTGTTTCTATACTTACTTTCATATTTCAACTCACATTAGATGTCTTTGAAGGAATTATATGACTGAGATGGTTGCAAAAGTTAAATGTTAGATACAATGATTCCAGATCCTTGCCAGCTCCATGATCCTTTTCTGAGAGAGGCAATTCAATTTCAGGACCTTTTGCCCAGTCTAAGGAGACCTAGAGAACCTTTCTGCAACCATGGGGGGGAAAAAAAAAAAAAGAAGTTGCTCCAATGAACATCCATGTTCCGAGACATAGCTTAGTACTGATTACATGATTAGCTGAGACGCTGTTACAGACAAAACCAAGGAAATATGAATGTTGCAGACATTTGTGTGAGTGATACTCAGAATAGTACCCAGACAAGAAGACAGCTTTGGCATTTCTTTTTGGTTGCGCCTTATATAAGGAGAAGAAATAGCATTACATGATATGACTACAGGGAAATGTTTTGGACATCAGTCTGTAAGGGGGAAAATAGGATGAAATCTTAACTTTTTCTTTGTATGTCAATATAGGTGAACTAGCAAGCAGTATTCTACAGAGAGGCATATCTGAGATGTTTCACACCACATCTAACCTGCATTCAGATAGGTTTCTGCCAAAAGGCACAGTCTTGTTCTCTCTCTTTTCTTTCCTCAGCGTATGCTACTGCCTCCTCCCTTGAGTCAGACCTGGAGATCGTGTGGTTGGAGGGTAAACTCAAAAGCTCATTGATCTCATGAGTAAATGAGTCATTTTTTTTTGGCAGGTTCATTCTCTATTGAATTAATTATCTGACCCCGTTTACCCAATAGCAATGTGATTGGTATAGTCAGTGAAAAAGGAAACAATGAGGACTAATGTAGGACCATACATTCTGTGATCTGTAATTAGATCAGACTGCAAATAAACTATCTAGTGTTAAACCTCAGAAGGAAGGGAACTACAGGGGAAGGCAGATTTAGAGTAGCTTCTCAGGGCTTCACTTGGGCTGGTGCACCTTAGAGACACTTCTCGTATAGGGCAGCATTTTAGGATACAAGCATTATCTTGGCAGCTGAGGCTAGTAGTGAAGGCAAAGAAACATCAGCGGATTTGGGGGGTGTGAGACAAAGGAGGTGCGTGTTTATTTCTGAGGGAGAAAAAGGATGGATACAAATAATGTACAAATAATTTTCAATCTGGCTACTGCCACTAAGGGCAATAAAAATGTTTTTATAAATACATAAATGAAAAAAGGAAGACTAAGGAGAATCTCCATCCTTTTTTAGATGTGGGGGAAAACACAGTGACAAGAGATGAGGAAAATGCTGAGGTAATTAATGCCTTCTTTGCCTCAGTCTTTAGCAGTAAGAGCTGGTAGATAGGGATGGTGAGCAGAATGAAACCCTCAAAATCCTAGAGGAATTAGATCTCTTATAGGTGTACACCACTTAGATGTACACAATTCTATGGGGCCAGATGGGATTGACTCAAGGGTACCGAGGAAGCTAGTGAAAGTACTTCACCAAGACACTTTCCACCATTTATCAGCAGTCCTGGCTAGCAGGAGAGGTCCCAGCTGACTGGTAGCTAGTAAATGTGACGCCCATCTACAAGAAAGGCTGGAAGGAGGAGCTGGGGAACTACAGACCTGTCAGTCTGACTTTGTTGCCAGGGAAGCTCATGGAGTAGATCATCTTGAGTGCCATCACATGGCACTTACAGGGCAACTGGGTGATCAGGCCCAGTCAGCATGGATTTATCAAAGGCAAGTCCTGCTTGATGAATCTGATCTTCTATGACAAGGTGAGACACTTAGTGGATGAGGGGAAGACTGTGAATGTGGTCTACATAGACTTCAGTAAGGCTTTGACACCACTTCCCATAGCATTCTTCTGGAGAAACTGACTGCTCATGGCTTGGATGGGCATACACTATGTTGGGTAAAAAACTGGGTAAAAAACCAAAGAGTTATGGTAAATAGAGTTAAATCCACATAGAAGTAGGTCACAAGTGATGTTCCCCAAGGCACAGTACTGAGGCCAGTTCTCTTTAGTATCTTTATCAATGATCTGGACAAGGGGGTTGAGAACACCCTCAGTAAGTTTGCAGTCAACAAATTGGGTGGGAAAGTTGATCTGCCAGAGGGTAGGAAGGCCCTGCAGAGGGATCTGGACAGGTTGGACTGGTGGAATGAGGCCAGTGGGATGAGGTTCAACATGGCTAAGTGCCGGGTCCTGCACTTTGGTCACAACAACCCCAGACAATGCTACAGGCTTCAGGCAGGGTGGCTAAAAAGCTGCGTAGAGAAAAAGGATCTGGGGGCGCTGACTGATGCTCACCTGAACATGAGCCAGCAGTGTGCCCAGGTGGCCAAGAAGGCCAACAGCACCCTGGTTTGTATCAGGAATAGTGTAGCCAGCAGGACCAGGGAGGTGATCGTCCCCATGTACTCAGCTCTTGTGAGGCCGCACCTCGAGTACTGTGTTCAGCTTTGGGCACCTCACTACAAGAAGGACATTGAGGCCCTGGAACATGTCCAGAGAAGGGCTACGAAGCTGGTGAAGGACCTGGAACACAAGTCCTATGAGGAGCGGCTGAGGGAGCTGGGGTTGTTTAGTCTGGAGAAGAGGAGGCTCAGGGGAAGACTTATTGCTCTCTACAACTGCCTGAAAGGAAGCAGTGGGGAGCTGGGTGTTGGCCTCTTCTTGCAGACAACTGACAATAGGGCTAGAGGGAATGGCCTCAAGTTGCATCAGGGGAGGTTCAGGTTGGAAATTAGGAGACTTTTCTTCTCAGAAGGAGTAGTCAGACATTGGAACGGGTTGCCCAGGGAGGTGATGGAGTCACCGTCCCTGGGGATGTTTAAGGAAAGTTTGGATGTGGTGCTCAGGTACAAGATTTAGTTGGTGATATTGGTGGTAGGGGGATGGTTGGACCAGATGATCTTGGAGGTCTTTTCCAACCTTAATGATTCTATGATTCTATGACTCATGTCTGGGATTGCCCTGACCTAGGGCAATTAGGTCCATGTCTGGGATTGCCCTGACCAAGGGCAATTAGGTCACATGGACCCACTTATCAAGCTCGTTTAGATGCTTTGAATGGCATCCCTTCCTGTTGTATCAACTGAATCACTCAGCTTGTTGTCATCTACAAACTTACTGAAGGTGCACTCAATCCCACTGTCTATGTCATTGATAAATATATTAAATAGTACCAGTCCCAAGACAGACCTCCAAGAGACACCACTCATCACCGGCCTTCACCTGGACATAGAGCTATTGACCACACCTCTCTGGGTGCAACCTTCAAGCCAATTCCTTATCCAATGAATGGTTCACCCTTCAAATCCATATCTTCCTAATTTGGAGATCAGGATATCATGTGGGACCGTATCAAAGGCCTTACAGAAGTCCAGGTAGATTACATTGGTTGGTCTTCCCTTGTCAACTGATGCAGTCACCCTATCATAGAAGGCCACCAGACTGATCAGGAGCGATTTGCCCTTGGTGAAGACATGCTAGCTGTCTCAGATCATCTCTGTATCCTGCATGTGCCTTAAGATTGCTTCCAGGAGGTTCCATTCCATGATCTTGCCAGGCACAGAGGTGAGGCTTACTGGTCTGTAGTTCCCTGGGTCCACCTTTCTACCCTTTTTAAAAATGGGAGTGATGTTTCCCTTTTTCCAGTCACAGGGGACTTTACCTGACTGCCAGGACTTTTCAAGTCTGATAGAGGGAGGCTTGGTAACTCCATCAGCCAGTTCTCTGAGGACTCTGGGATGCATGTCATCAGGCCCCATAGACAAGTAGTTGTTCAGTTTCATCAGGTGGTATCTCAATGTCAAAAGATGTGTAGATGTGCTTATGGACATGGTCTAGTGGTAGACTTGTCAGGTTAACAGTTGGACTTGATGATCTTAGAGGCCTTTTCCAATTTAAACGATTCTATGATTCCCTGTAAATGCAAAGGAGAGATGAGTAGGTCTCTTTATATCCACTTTGTTATATTTGAGTAGCGTTTCAGTTAATGCCATACAGTGGAGATAAGTTTGTAGATGTCCGAATCAAATAAGAGTTCTCATTGGTGTTGAGGTGAATGCTCATCCTACAGTTAAGCAATGAAGTGTGTTGCTTCAGCAGTAATTACTAGGGAAATAAATAAGGACAAAAGTCATTGAATGTTTCATATAAACCATGAAACTTTTAAAGGTTTCCAGCATGCCAGAAAACAGTATTAGCTGTAATGTCATGATCTTTAGCCAGAGCAGCCACTAATAGGAACTGGCTGGAAGGAATGGTTGGGGCAATGAAACCAGCTTGGAATACAAGGTCTGCGGGAACTTATATTGCATTTTGTCAGCCAGAGTGTGAATGCAGTAGTCAGAGCAATGACCTTATGAAATTCATGTTCTGAATAACGTTAGTCATAATTTAAGGCAGGATATATTATTTCATTTACCTTCTATTTATTTTCTTTTCTTCTTTTAACAAAATATAGCTTGTTGGGTCAAGTGATGCTTGTTTGTGAGTGGGGATAATCATTCCATCAAGCATCGTAAGGTTTAGTATAATTTTCCAGCTTTCCGGGCAGTCTTGAATGGGTGGTTTAGAAGCATTCCCTTGCTTGTTCTGTTGTTGCCAATTAAGTCCTGACAAAAGCAGGCTACAGGATTAAACCTGAATTGATACATTATGTCTTCTGGTATGTTTCAAATAAATTCTACTGGTGGTACTTAAACTAGCCAATAAAGAAAAAGCACTGCTGGTCTCCGTTAAATATAATAGGTTCCTGCTCATTTCATCCTACAGACTTCTGGACTCTAATCAGCGTGCAACTTAGTGCAGCAGTGGTATGCTGTGGATCAATGCAGCTTGTTGAGTTTTCAAGAAACTTTAATAGTTTAGTAGAAATATGAGTTTAATAGAAATGTTTCTATTAAAAAAGAGAGAGAGAGAGAAAGAAAAGAGGCTTCATTTTATCAGTATATGTGCCTGTCAGCTTGTTCTATTGAATTTTATGTGCTTTATAATCATATTTTATACCATGGTAATTGAGAAGAAAAAAGTATAATATTTTTCTTTGACATTTTGTTGTAGATATTTTGTTTTACTAAATTAACTTGTTACCATGCTGTGGAGAGACTAACTAGATTGTTGTTCATATATATATATATACATATATATATGATATATACATATATATATATTAAATAAACTAATCATAGCTTTTACTCTGGATTTAAAAATGAGCTATTAGAAAAAAAGAAATAAATCATAAAGGCCTCAACCTCATCTGTTTTCCCCACCATGCATTAGACTGGTATAGCACCTCTATGGAATTGTCCTGAGAATGCTGGTGAATATGAATGCTTTCTATATATAAGAGTTTTACTACTTTATTGTCTTAGCTGTGTAAGTGTGGACAAAAAAAAAAAAAAAAAAAAGAAAGAGAAAAAAGAGTTCTGAATTCTTTGTTTCCACTGGCACTTCTATTGATGAAGTCATAGTAGACTTAACATTGATAGGGTACTTTTAATAGGAAATAAAGAGTGGTTTAGGCAAGCCCAAGGGTCACATTATGCAAATGATATGTGCTCACTAACCTTTAACATAGCTGAAAACATTTGTTACCTTGTTACCTATTACCCTTTCTCCTTCCTCCCATTCCCAAAACTCACAACACACTCTGACACTTCTCATCAAAGATTTAATTTCAGGGATCTACAGCCATTGGCTTTCTGATCATTAAGATTTTATTACTTTCAGAATATATAGCATGATACATTTCCTGGTAGATTGCTAAGTAATGCTTTCAATAATTAAAAATCCATAAATAATTAAAACACAACATTATATTTGTCAACATGAATGAACAAACTATATCCTGTGTACAGCATACTGAACAGATACAAGCTTAAACTGCAGTCATGTGTTCAATAGATGTATTCAGTAATAAAAGAGATTTATATTCATTTATCCAAATAATGGGAAATGCAGTGATTCTCAGTAGATACCACTGACATCAATAAAAGTTAATTTTTATTTGTATTACATCTGGAAACAAAAAAAAGTATGAGACTAGGGACCTTCAAGGATTAGTACTTTACATACAAAGCACAAAAGGATGGTGTTTTGCTTGAAGATTTTGCATATTGGATAAACAATAACCTAAAGTTTTGGAGAACATACAGGGATTAAGGGCAATGAGCAATTTATGGCCTTTCAAATTAAAGTCACACAAAATTCACAGTTTGAGAATACATATAATAAAAAAAGGTAGATGGGATCACTTAAGAATTGAGAGAACCTTTCAGAAGTTAGGTAAAATGAAGCAATTCAAAACTGAACATATTTAATAAAATCATGAGGGAAAAAGAATAGTTTGGGATAACACTTGAAAAATTGCCCCCCATAATTTCTTTTTTTATTATTTATTTATTTATTTATTTATTTTCCCACCTAGACCTGCTAAAAACATATGGGTAATTCTACAAATGGAAAAATAAAATCATATAGGATAAACTTTGAACAGAAGTCAGAGGATTTGGGATGAGCTTTGACCATCCATTTCAAAAAAGATGTCTGAAAAACAAATTTGATTTTCCGTGTTTACCCACAAAATGCTGAGCAAAGTTATGAAGGAGATCAGAAACAGATTATCTGATGTTTAGCTAGTCTTTTCTGATATGTTTACCTGGCCTTTTCTTTTATTGTTCTGTAATTTTCAACCGAAATATGCTTGTTGTCATTTGGCTATTTTTATGATATGCTATATTCATCTACATCTTTCAGGAACATACTAGAGAAATTAGACACCTAACCACTTTAAACACTTTTAAAATCTTAAGCATCCTCTTTGATTATAATTTACTTCATGAATTTGTCAGAGGAAAAAATGACCTCTTTCTCTGATCATCTCTGATTTTCCGTCTTCTTTCTCCTCTGTGATCCTTCTGATTTTATATTCTTACTTTCATTAAGTCCCTGAAAAATCAAGCTATTCTATTTTTGTGTGTATATGAATTGTCCATGACATTTCATCAGTAGACCTTGCATTTTTCAGATCTGCAGGTCTGCTTGACCCAGAAGAGTTAAGGAATGCTCTGCAAGACCCTAATCGCTGAGTAATTGCAGGAAATATTTCTAAAGCTTGTCTTGACCTGCTGGAGTCCTGCTGTTGCAAGAGAAAAACTCAAGCAGGAATGTTTAAAGCATTCTTTTACAAAAGAGATTTCCTTAAATTAATCAAAATCAAGAAAGAAATTTTGATGCTGTATTCCACATGCTAGATCTCTTAGACAGTTCTCTTTGCCCTGACCTGATAACCACAAGCCTTTGTTTTTATATTTTTGGTGGAGAATTAAAAGATCTTTACTCAAAGGGTTATGAAATCAATGTTTGAAATATGAAATGAAAAGGATCTACATAAAGCACAATGAAAAATTTAGCACTACCAAAAATATTGAACAATAGGTACAAGAATAGAAACATAGGTACAAGAAGAAACTTTTTCACCAAAAAGCCCTTTACTTCTGTACAGACATCTTCAGATGCTTTTGATGTCTTTGCAGTGAGACATCAAAATCTGTGAAAAACAAGTGAACCATCACAGAACTTTTGGTGGCAAATAATACTCACCTTTGCTGAAGCTTGTAAAAATGCTGAGGTATAGTAAGTTGAAAGGAAAAGCTGATACTTAAGAGCCAGAAAAAACGAAGATGAAAAAAAGGTAGACTGTGTACTTGAGAAGAATGTCAGTCTAGCCTGACTTTTAAAATACTATGGAGTAGGGACTCAAGTATTATAAACTGATACTGCTCCTTTGATTTATATTGATTCAAATTGGCCAAAAACATGGTTCAAATATATTTGATTTTCCTCACGTTCTTGTGCTGAATTAACTGAAATGTCTCCATATTTTCATTTGGTGATCAAAAAGCCACTACCAAGAAACTCCCTTCTCTTAGTAAGAATTAAAATATGCTTTATATGTGATTTATTTTAGGTATATATGCAACAATAGTGCTTTTTTTTTAATAGAAATTTTCATGTAGAAAATTATTTTTCCACAAGGACAGTTGTTTAATTTTGGGAAAAAAATATAATGGTAGGAAGCTTCTGAATGAAAGGTTCTAATATTTTTAAATGACAGCTGTTGTAGGATTATAAGTGTTGGTTTTTTTTTGTTTGTTTGTTGTGTTTTGTTTTGTATTGTTTTTGTTATTAAGAGGCTGGAATAGTTCAAGATAATGTTAAATTAGATCTTTTCTATCTTTTTCCATCCAGGTCATCCCACTGACACAGAGATTAAATAAGATCTGATGAAAATGAAATTAAATCACAACAATAATGTCTGGCTAAAATTAAGACATTTTTCATTTTTAAGGAACAACTATTTCTTTTCAGTCTTCATTTTATGTGCATCGTGTTGTTAAGATTTTATTTCCTATGAGAATTAAAGTGATTTTGGATTGGTCAGTGAAAGGTTACTTAATATGTCACCCCTCTGAAATTCTGCATTTTCTTTCACACTTCAACTGCCTTTCACTTACCCTGTATTAGAGATGTAGTAATTTTTTCTTTCACTGCTTTAATGAAAGATATAACAAAAAGCTAAATGTTTGCTGTTGAAAAGATTTTAAGTAATTGATTTACATCTCAATATGTAGTCTGCCTATTTGATATAACTTTGCGATCTTTTCCTACAGCTTTCAAAGTTATCAAAAAGGATGTATTTATGTTTTAAGAGGAAATAAAATCCTAATTTAGAAGGACTCAATCATTTTATTAAGATACAAGATTAAGTTTCAATAAACATTGACTTTGTACCAGGATCTGGGGAACAGAGCATTACATTTGAACAAGCAATAGCTTAAAAGAATAAATTAGAGTAAAGCAAAAAGCATTGTGCACAGATGCAAAAACAGAAACAGAAAATCTGAACCCAAACTCAGATTTAGCTCCAAGAAGCTTTGATCATGCTGGGATGTGTTTGTATGTTGAACATTCTCTGCAGGGCATGGGTTTTAGTAGCTGTGTGGATACATTTTTCAACCATAGTTGATCTGATAGGATACCATGTGCACACATTCATGTAAAGAGACTTGCTTAGGTAACTATGTCATCTGCACATGTTTATCCAACCCCACTCCTGTATGTGTTTCTTTGAAGCACACCAACATGCTTACCTGGATGGAGCTAAAGTCATTTCTCATGGGAGCAGCAGGGAAGGCTATCCACACTAAAATGATTTTGATTTTTTCTTAATCTAGAGTGGTGGTTTCACTGATAGCTAGCTAACATCCACAACATCACTCTCACACTCCCCATCCTCAAAAAGGCAGGTGAGAAAATATGATTGTGGGAGTATCGCCATGGGGGTTGACAAGCCCCATGGTTGGTGCTAACATTGGACTCTTAATGATGAGGCCATGAGGAATGTAGAATTTAGAAGGAACAAACAAGGGTGACTCGGGAGACACCCTGCTGTCTTGGACTGCTTGTTCTCCAGCCGTTAAGACATGGAAGCTGCTGGGAGTTTGCCGTTGCTGGGCAAAGTTGTTGACCAATGAATAGTTGGTGGAAAAGTACTGCTGTAGAGCTAATGGTATAAGACGGGAGCCTGTCCTCAATAAGAGAGAGTTGAAGTTATGTCCTCAGTAAAGGAAGTAGAAGTTATTGATCCCTAAATGAACCCTGGTGTCCATGTGGTCTTTACACCACAAATGGTGCCCAAACAGGGACATGAAGGTCATTATGCCACATATGATGAAAAAAAGCTCATGGGTAAGGAAAGGGAGATCACTCACCAATTAGGGTCACAGTCAAAACAGACTCAGCATAAGGAGATTAATGTAATTTATTGTCTACTACTAACAGACTACAGCAGTGAGAGACTAAAAGCAAATTAAACATACCTTTCCACACCATTCTACCCCTACCTCCTCCCCCTGAACAACACAGGGGAACAGGGAATGGAGGTTGTCATCAGTCCATAACACTTTGTTGTTGCTGCTCCTTCATTGTTGCTCTCATCCCCTGCACCAGTCTGGAGTCTGTCCTGTGCGATGCAGTACTTCCCAAACTGATCTTACATGGGCTACCCACAGACTGCAACTCAAGAACTGCTCCAATATGGGTCCATACCATGGGGTCTATCCTTCAGGAACAGAATGCTCCAGCAAGGGTCTCCCATGAGTGGTAGTTCACACCAGATCTTGTGCTCCGCCTAGACACCTCTACATGGGGTGTAATTCCACCCTAGGGTCTGCTTCTCTGTGGGCTCCTGCAGCCTTCTTCAGGCCACATCCACCTGCTCTACCATGTGCTTCTCCATGGGCTGCAGTGTGGAGATCTGCTCCACTGAGGTACACCATGGGCTGCAGGGGGACAGCCTGCTCCACCAGGGGCTTCTCCACAGGCCACAGGGGAACTTCTGCTCCTGCAGCTGGAGCGCCTCCTACCTTTCTTCTTCTCTAATTTTGGTGTTTGCACGGTTGTTTCTCCCTACATTTTCTCACTCTTCTCTCCCAGCTGCTATTGCACAGCAGTTTTTTCCTTTCTTAAATATCCTCCCACAGAGGTGCAACCAGTGTTGCTCAGCAGCTCAGATTTGGCCAGTAGTGGGTCCCTTTTGGAGCCAGCTGAAACTGGATGTTTAAGATGGGGCGACTTCTAGACTCCTCACAGAGGTACCTCTGAAGCCTCCCTGCTACCAAAACCTTGCCACTTAAGCCCAATACATCTAGCCAAGACACAGAACACTTCTGAAGTTGAGTAGAATGTTTTCTGAGTAGACACTGGAATGCTAGAGCTAAAGCCTGAGTTAATCATATATGATTCAATTCTAGATTAACAAAATGGTGATGAGCATTCATTTCTCTGATGTATGCTGTGTGGACTTGGACTAATACAAGTTCCATTTAATTTGCTGAATATTTATATGTTTCCTTGCATGCAGAGTCCCTTCTCTCATTGATTTTTGAGCAGTACTGCTATACAAACACCTGATATCAACAGTTGCCATTTTAACTTGTCTTGATGAAGGCAAAGTTGGGCACCCTTGGAAAGGAACTTTGCCCAATCAGATATATTGTGCAATCATCATCAACAACCTTCAGGTGTACTGGGCACATTCATATTTCATGTTCATAATGCCTTGAAGGCGTTACTTCAGTTACCTCAGCTTTTCAGTTGAAGATACCAAAGCATAAAGATTGAAGTGAGTAGTCTGACGTCACACACCATTTCAGCAATTAGGAGAGGTCATAATACTGGATTTTCTAATTTCTGCAGTTTGCAGCATGAGATAATGTTACTCTGCAACTGAATGCCCTATGTCAGTCCTCTACAGGCAAGAATGAACATAAACAAATTCTCCAGCATTTACTTTTTCAGGTAATAAAAGAAAGAAATGTTAGTCTTTTTTTTATTATCAGCCCTCAGTCAGTGCTTCAATTATGTTCATTTGTCACTAAGAAAACTCTACTTGAATGAATAATTCACAATAGATAATGCATTTGTTGAACTTTGTCTGTTTCTTTGCTTCTAGACTTTTTAAGGCAGTCAAAAAAAAAAAAAAAAAAAAAGTTTGTGAAGAATTCCAGACCTAAAAACACTTAACTTGAAGTACTTGAGTAATCCTATTGACTTCAATAAGACTACTCAGCTGTTTATAATGAAACATATATATAAATGTTACCAGCTTACTGGAGCCTTCTTTTGAGCTTTGAATATGAATTTTAAAAAATGTTTGTTTGTTTGTTTTCCCACAAATATTTGAGCTTAAAATTAACTTGTAAAGAATATTACACCTAGCAAAGATTTAATGCACAAATAATCACAGATAATGAACAATCTTTTGCATGCTGCTTATTCAAAAATGAGTTTCAAATATGAATGAATTAATATTTACAAAAATAGTTTTCCCTTTGTCCAGATTTCTAATACAAATATCCCCAGAGCTAGCACTGTAGAACTGTCTAGAAAGATACACTGTGTTTACAGGACCAAAAATCAGTGAAATCATTTACAAGAGAAAAAAATGGACACTTTTAAGTTTAATATTCTTTTCTGCTATATACCTCAGTTAGGTTGATTTTTCTCTTGAGTACATAAGTGGAAGTCAATAAGAACCACATAGAAATCCATGAACAGTGAGTATAATAAAGTATAAGGGACAAGAAAAAGGACCCATTATTTTCATTCTGTTTATGTAAAAAAACAATATACCTTTCCTTACAGTATTTCTGCAAATTACCTCCAAGATTATTACCTTTTAATATTTTGTCCAAGATCATACTCCTTACCACTTCAGTAACTTAAGGCAGGTTACAGTTTGGCCTACAATATCTCTCAATGTATTTTAAAAAATAGACTGCTACAGATGAAGTAGAAATACTGCACATGCCATATTCCCTCCAGGTTTGTGCTCTCCTCTCCTCTCCTCTCCTCTCCTCTCCTCTCCTCTCCTCTCCTCTCCTCTCCTCTCCTCTCCTCTCCTCTCCTCTCCTCTCCTCTCCTCTCCTCTCCTCTCCTCTCCTCTCCTCTCCTCTCCTCTCCTCTCCTCTCCTCTCCTCTCCTCTCCTCTCCTCTCCTCTCCTCTCCTCTCCTCTCCTCTCCTCTCCTCTCCTCTCCTCTCCTCTCCTCTCCTCTCCTCTCCTCTCCTCTCCTCTCCTCTCCTCTCCTCTCCTCTCCTCTCCTCTCCTCTCCTCTCCTCTCCTCTCCTCTCCTCTCCTCTCCTCTCCTCTCCTCTCCTCTCCTCTCCTCTCCTCTCCTCTCCTCTCCTCTCCTCTCCTCTCCTCTCCTCTCCTCTCCTCTCCTCTCCTCTCCTCTCCTCTCCTCTCCTCTCCTCTCCTCTCCTCTCCTCTCCTCTCCTCTCCTCTCCTCTCCTCTCCTCTCCTCTCCTCTCCTCTCCTCTCCTCTCCTCTCCTCTCCTCTCCTCTCCTCTCCTCTCCTCTCCTCTCCTCTCCTCTCCTCTCCTCTCCTCTCCTCTCCTCTCCTCTCCTCTCCTCTCCTCTCCTCTCCTCTCCTCTCCTCTCCTCTCCTCTCCTCTCCTCTCCTCTCCTCTCCTCTCCTCTCCCCTCCTCTCCCCTCCTCTCCCCTCCTCTCCCCTCCTCTCCCCTCCTCTCCCCTCCTCTCCCCTCCTCTCCCCTCCTCTCCCCTCCTCTCCCCTCCTCTCCCCTCCTCTCCCCTCCTCTCCCCTCCTCTCCCCTCCTCTCCCCTCCTCTCCCCTCCTCTCCCCTCCTCTCCCCTCCTCTCCCCTCCTCTCCCCTCCTCTCCCCTCCTCTCCCCTCCTCTCCCCTCCTCTCCCCTCCTCTCCCCTCCTCTCCCCTCCTCTCCCCTCCTCTCCCCTCCTCTCCCCTCCTCTCCCCTCCTCTCCCCTCCTCTCCCCTCCTCTCCCCTCCCTTTCCCTTTCCCTTCTTTCCCTTTCCCTTTCCCTTTCCCTTTCCCTTTCCCTTTCCCTTTCCCTTTCCCTTTCCCTTTCCCTTTCCCTTTCCCTTTCCCTTTCCCTTTCCCTTTCCCTTTCCCTTTCCCTTTCCCTTTCCCTTTCCCTTTCCCTTTTTCTTCAGAGGTTGTGATATTTGTTCCAATTTTTAAGGATGTTTCCTTGAGATTATCAGCTTTTAAAATGGCTTGATGTGGCTTATGTTCCACAGAAGCATTGAATTTTGAAGGAGGAAGAAGATTAAATGTGTGCTCTAATAACATACGTAAACCCACTCCGTCATGAGAAACAATAAAGATATACCAGTTGTGTTGTTAGATCCTTGATATTCTGCGCATAAAGCAGAAGAAATAAAATTTTCTAGCAGATGCTTTACTGTAATAGACATGAGTAACCTCTATGGTATAGGAATGCTGAATAACATAGATTTGCAGGTCAACTGCCTCCCCCAGTGCTCCTGATTCTTTCCAAAGTCTATCATGCCACAAAGCATTAAAGTTGTACACTTGCTCATATGCTATATGTAGTAACCTCTATTGTTTACAGTCCAGATTTTTCAGTCTGGTGAAGTAAAATTAGTAAAAATAACAGCAGTAAGAAATGAGCAGAAATATTAATTCAGGAAGAGTTTTGTCTCCTTCTGTTGCGTCTTATTATAAAGTGTTTTTAACAGCTGGGGCTACACATGAGGTACATTGACAGACTGGAAGCCATTAGGCCAAACCTTCTGGAATATTTATTTCTAACATCTGTAAACAATTCTAATTCTGCTGTAGCAATTTATTTTCCTATGCTATCAACCCACAAAGATGTCTAAGCCTGCTGGTCATGTGAACTGACAGAAATGACCTGGAATCCAACTGGGTGTGATCAGTGAATGGCCACTATTAAATTTGACACAGTCCAAACAGAAAATCAACCTTTTAAAATGTAACTGTCCCTAAATACTTTGGGAAAAAAAAAAAAAAAAGTATTTATAACTCATTCTCTGCAGCAGCAGATTTACTTTTTTAACACTGTCTTTTGCAGTAACATATCTGCCATTGCCTTCTCTGTTCTACACTTCATACTACTGGATTCTAGACACATTACATTTTGTGTATAGAGCTTTGCACAGGAACTTTCTTTTGTCAAAATTATAGGCAAATTAAAGGAACTTTTATTAAGTTATAGATCTTAAAAATAGGTTTTGAAAAGCATCTGTGCTTTTGTGTCACTTCTATGAAATAACATGCCTTAAAAGTTTGTTCATTTCAGGAGAGTAAGTCTGAAAACCATTGATTTTACAAAAAATCACAGTGACAGGCTTTCAACCCTAGCAGTCAAATACTCCTTTCCTTAAGAAAAATGGCAGTGAATGTCTTTTAAAGATTTCAATTGAAAAAGATTAACCTAGATGCTGGATGCACCAAAAGCACCGAGAGAACCTTAGTCATGGACTTTTTGGACAAAAAATATAACTTGCAGGGTTGTTTTGATTGGTTGGTTGGTTGGTTTGGTTTGTTATTTTTGTTTTTATTTGTTCATTAGTCGTTTTGTATGTGTGTGTGTGTATGTGTTGTTTTTGTTTGTTTTGTTTGTTTTTAATGTCCTCTGGAATAAAAAAATTGCTGCTTATCATCATTTTATCATACCAGTTTTCATCATGCTTCAGAGCTGAACAAGAAAAAATGAAGTTTGTTTATGTAAAAACCTCAACCCTGAATAGTTTAACGGACTCTCAAGTCCATTTTGTACTATACACAATTTTATATTTGGATCCTGTGCTAAATTAAACTTGCCTAATTCTACTAGGCTGTGGGTACTGGTAGATTTGCATCAATTTATTACAGCTGATGACTAAACTCTTACAGTCCATCATCACCACTTTGGGGTAGAGTAACTGCAAGTCCCACAAAAAAGGTATCAGCCATTGTATTCCTTTGTCTTCTATTCATTGCCCAGAGAAGGACTCTATTAACCCAGAAGCTCCAAAGTTTGAAATGGCATTAAAAACTCGCATAGCAGTGAAAATTCAAAAAGCTATTGACATTTTGTCTTTATTTATGATGGTAGCAGCTTCAAGTTCTAAGGCAAGCTGCCATGGAAGCAGTAATTCAGACCTTCCTGGGGTATTATTGGTGTGATTTAACTTGATTGTAGATTTAACTATTTTTTATTTTGTTTTGTTTTGTTTTATTTTATTTGCTTTATTGTTTTGTTTTGTTTTGTTTTGTTTCTCTCTCTCTCTCTCTCTCTCTTTTTTTTTTTTTTTTTTTTTAAATTTAATTTCTAAACAATCTGAAGTGGCCAAACAACTAGGGATTTTTGAAATAATTCATTGCATATCTATTTCTTGCCTTAGCTTTCATACCGCTTTGAGAGCACATGAGAATATGTGACTAGATTATACAAGAAAGACAGGTATGCATTCTCATATCTCCATCAAAATGGGTGTTGAATCCCATTTCCAAGTTTCAATGCTTGCACTTGAATAACAGCCTGACAATGGTGGAAATCACCATTTTATTACCTTTCGGAGGGCATAGTATGTAGAACAATCTTTTGCGAAAAGTTTATGTGGAAAAATATTTAATGATTTCACGAAGTTCAGTTATCAGGTATAACACTAGATGTGAAATTCCGATAAATCTCTATTGCAGTTTTTGTAGCAGTCACTGATTTATATTAGCTGAGCATCTGCCTCATGGTTTTGTTACCACGTAATAATCCATATTTGTCATTTTCTCACAGGAGACTCCTTCCTTTGAGTTTTTTTCCAACCTTACAGACATTTTAGCTTGCTAGCATTAAGGCCATCATTTTAGATAACAAAGATCTGGGGACCTTACTAATGCCAGATCTTTCTTTGCTAGACAAGATAATTTTGAACTATACCCTAGGGCCAGATTCTGGCCTCATCTGTGCCAGTGGAGTTACCTGATTGTTTCTGGTATTGACAGCATTATAGTAGTGCAAACCTTCCTTAGCTTTCAGAGCCCTCTAGAGTCCAGCTAGCATGGAAACCCCAGACTAAATTCCTGCAAAGATATCTGGTTAAAGGTTTATCCCTGTTATGGCTCATTTATATTTTTAGATTTAAAATGCCACCAGCTTTTCATATGATGGCATTCAGAGCTTCTTCAGTGGAGCCTGAAGAAAACTTCTAAGTTTTGTGATTTCAGTGTAAATCATGACATAAATATGCCTACACATTCTTTGTAGTAGATAGGTCAGATGAACTAGATGAATTTGAAGTAAATATTCAGGAAGCATTAGACCAAGTAGAGAAGCTGTGTTCATAAGTCACCCAGGCTGGATGGCAATCATTTGGGAGCTTTGAGTGAACTCAAATGTGAAATTGCAGAACTGCTGACCAGAGTGTGCAAACTACTATTTCAAACATCCTTTATGCTCCAGCACCTGGCAGATTGCCAGCATATATCACATATGCCATAAAGTTTCTAGAGGGATTCTTGGCAATTGTTGGTTGGCAAGTCTGACCTCTGTTCCTGGTAAAGTTGTAGAATCTGTAATAATGAGTGAATTCCTTGATCCCGTAAGTGAATATGGTCTTTTGAGAAAAAGAGGCAGTGTCAACAGTGTGTGGATAAAGATGATCCACTGGATCATGTACTATTGTTTTCAAAAAGTGAGTTCTCACATTAAAGGGCACTAAAGAGACAAGATTGAAATGGAATTAGATGGACGTTTTTATTTTTTATTTCATTGTCCAAAAGCTCATTTAACAGCAGGAAGCCCTTACTAGTCATTTTCCAGGGTGGCACTGATGGTGGCACCAATATATTCATCAATGATCTGGCAAAAGTACACTGTAAATGTTTGTGGCTGATGTCCCCTTCCCTTGGTTAGCTGAAAGAAATATCAGTGGCATAGAACTAGGTGAATGGACACAACTGTGGCAGGTGAGCTTTACTGCAGCTCCTACAAGGCACTAGATGTAAGGTGACACCTACAGCTCATGAAATAGATTTTGGAGTCTACTGAAATTGTCAGCTCAATTATTCTGGGCAGAGTAATGTTGGACACAGGTACAGACTGGGAGACGAATGGCTAGAGAGCATCTCTGCAGAAAGAGGTCTGGGGGTGCTGGTTGTCAGTAGGCTCAGTGTGAATCAGCATTGTGCCCTGGCAGCCAACAGGACAAACTGCATTTTGGGATGCATTAAACACAGCATAGCCAGCTGGTCAAAAGAAGTGATTCTCCTGCTATCTTTAGTGTTGGTGCAGCCTCACTTTGAATATTGTTTGTATGTCTGGTCTCTACAATATCAAAAGAATGTTAAGGTACTTGATAACATCCAGAGGAGGTCAACAAAGCTGGTAAAAGGGCTGGAAGGCATGTTCTTTGAGGAGAGGTTGGGGACACTTGGGTTGTCTAGTCTGGCGAAAAGGCGTTTAAGAAGGGTCCTCATTGCTCTCTATAACTTCTTGAGGAGGGAAAGTGGAGAGGGAAGTGCTGGTCTCTTCTCCCTGGTAATCAATGACAGGATGCACAGGAATGGCACAAAGCTGTGCCAGAGGAGGTTTACACTAGGTATTAGGAAAAATGTCTTTACTGTGAGGGTGGTCAAACACTAGAACAGGCTTTCTAGAAAGTTGTTTGATGTCCTGTGCCTATCAGTGTTCAAGAGGCATTTGGACAATGCTCTTGTTAATATCTTTTAACATTTGTTTAACCCTGAAGAGGTATGGAAGTTGGACTAGATGATCTTCGAAGATCCTTTCCAACTGAATTATTTTATGTGCAACAGCAGTCAAAATGGCAAAATGAGTTATTGGTGATTGTCTGCAAAGGTACCAACCTGCACCTTGAATACAGTGCATTGCTCTGGTGTCTGATTTTGTAAGACATACTGGAGTTAGACAGTGTACCAAGATGGGCAACTAAAATGGTGAATATGATAGTGTAGTTCGCTTATGAGAAGAAATTAAATATCCTGAGACTCTCTGCTTTAGACAGTGGAAATCTAAGGGCACATATATTAGAGGTTTAAAAAATCATGAAGGTGGTAGAGAAGGTTAAGTCAGAACTGTTATTCATAAATTCCAGAACACTTAATCCAGCAGGCACTCAAGAGACCAGCTTTAAACAGACAGAAGGAAGAACTTTCCATATCAGCTAATGGAATGTGCTGGCAGAGGAGACTGTGGAAAGAGACAGCAGCAGGAGGTCCAAAAGGCGCTGATATAAACTCACACACAGCTGATTCATCCACAAGCAGGCCGTAAAGGGATTAGGTGGGGCTGTAAACTCTAATAACCCCAATGCAACATTCTGAATTTTGGGAATAGGAGAGGGATATGAACTACAGGAAGTGCCTAAGCTTGTGTGCTTTTCTTCTAAGCATCATACCTATTACCACTTATTTTGCTGATTTCTCAAAATACTTAAATGTCCTCTCTGGGAGGTAAGGGGCTAAGAAATAAGGTGTTTAGAGGTTGCAATAGACAAAATAAGGGGAAGCAGTGGGAATCAGAGGGTAAAAATAAGTAAAAGAAGCTAGAGACACTGAACACACCAAGTAAGTAACCTGACAGTGCCTACTTTCTTTGAAGACCCTGAGGGAGTAAGGGCAGTGTATAGTGCTGTCAACTTCCTTTAAGGTCAGTGGGACCTGAAAGGGCTTCAGAACAGAAGACAGTCCATCAGCCCCCAGCAACCTGCTGACAAGGTCAGAATGAGGTTGAGGGGACCTTGCTACTTGCTGGGGTGTCAGATGAAAATTATGTAAAGAAAAAGTGACAGAAAGAGCACAGCCAAAATGAACATATGAGGTTCTGAAGGAGAGAAGAGAGGGATTTTCATGTGAAACAGTAAATGTATGTGTGTACACATAGCAAGTGCATAAGTCAAGGGAACCTACAAACATACCTGTGCACATGGCTTCAAACAGTATTTTCCAGCTTATGTCGCAATGAACCAAATATTTAGTTTTAATATTCCATCCCTTGTTAATCAGACTGTGTAAAAGTCACTTGCTAAAAAAAAAATAAAGTGGACAGGGAAAAAAAAAAACAAAAACAACTGGAAGAGCTCTGAGAGTATCATCATCTGCCTCTTACATGCCATGACCATCTTTCTCTTCAATGTTCCTCTACAGACTTCTGTGACAACAGCTAAGCTGCGAAAAAAAGCTGTGGGAAATCCTCACCTGTGGTTTCCCCTTAAGCATTCTCTACATTGTGACTTTGGATCTTCATTTAAACTCAGAGATTTGCTCAGGCTATAATTCAGATATGTTTTGCCTGGCTTTATACTTTGCTAATCCTGGCCTTGCCTTACTGCCTTCACTTCTGGCTTGACCTCAGACTTCCCTCATCACTACAGACTTGTTTGGTGATCACTGGTCTGCTAGCTGCATAACAAGACCTGCTCTTCTCTTGTTTGGTTGCTGTGGGCTTGTGCCCCTTGCTGACAAGGTCACTGCCTGTGCCTGTCTTTCTGTCACCCTCGGCTATCCATTGGCTTTGCAGAGCAGTCTCCTCTTTCTGCTCCCTGACAAGCCACATTTATCTACAAGCAGTCATTGTGTTTGCCTGTTTCTAATCACACCATGTGGAATGGAAATCAGTGACTGACATCTATAAAGACATTATTCTTTTGTTCATGTAGGTTCTTGCAGGCCCACATTTATAACTGGCTCATCATTAACTATGCTCTTCCTGTATTTCAGTTACCCAACCCAGGTTAAAAACAAAACAAAACAAAACAAAACAAAACACACTGTAGTCCCACAAAATCATAGAATCATGGAATACCCCAAGTTGGAAGGGACCCACAAGGATGATTGAGTCCAACTCCTGGCTCCACACAGGTCTACCCAAAAATTCAGACCATATGACTGAGAGCATAGTCCAAACACTTCTTAAGCTCTGACAGCATTGGTGGCATGACCACGTCCCTGGGGAGCCTGTTCCAGTGCATGACCACCCTCTCAGTGAAGGACCTTTTCCTGATATCCAGCTTGAACGTCCCCCGTCACACCTTGACTTCATTCTCTCGGGTCCTATCGCTGGTCACCAGAGAGAACAGATAGGCGCCTGCCCCTCATGAGGAAGCTGTAGACCACGATGAGGTCTCCTCTCAGCCTCTTCCCTTCCAGGCTGAACAAACCAAGTGACTCCAGCCTCTCCTCATATGTCTTCCCCTCTAGGTCCTTCATCATCCTTGTAGCCCTTCTCTGGACACTCGCCAATAGTTTCACGTCCTTTTTGTACTGTGAGACCCAAAACTGCACACAGTACTCAAAGTTAGGCTGCAGTAGCACAGAGTAGAGAGGGACAATCCCTTCCCTCGACCGACTAGCAGTGCCATGCTTGATGCACCCGAGGGTACAGTTGGCCCTCCTGGCTGCCAGGGCACAATTCTGGCTCATATTCAACTTGCTGTCAACAAAACCACCAGATCCCTCTCTGCGGGTTGCTCTCCAGTGTCTCGTCCCCAAATGTATATAACTTACTGAGGGAGAGTGTCAAGAGGATGGAACCGGTCTCTTTTCAGCTGAGCCCAGCTACAGGACAAGAGGCAATGGGCACAAACTGAAGCACAGGAGGTTCCAGCTGAATATGAGAGGGCACTTCTTTACTGTGAGCGTGACAGAGCACTGGAACAGGTTGCCCAGGGAGGTTGTGGAGGCTCCTTCTCTGGAGACAGTCAAAACCTGCCTGGATGCCATCCTGCACAATGTGCTCTAGGTGATCCTGCTTGGCAGGGGCGTTGGACTACATGATCTTCAGAGGTCCCTTCCAACCCTGCCCATTCTGTGATTTTGTGGTTCTGTGATGATTCTATGATGACCACACCATTTCAGGTAACCAAGAAATGCTGTTTGTTTCTACCATCCTCCTTGGACAGCCAATAGCTGATGATGTTCCTGATATTCTTTAAACAACTCTTGATTTCTCATGCATGTTCCTACTTTCTTGGGCCAATTTGCTCATGACCAGGCTCTTTTTCACCTTCCCAGGTGGTAAGTTGTTCCTCAGTTTCTTGTTCTGTCCTCCTCAATGGTCTCTTCAGGGCATCTCTGGTGCTCAGGTGTCCAGCTGCATGTCAAGGATGTCCCTGGCTCCCAGGCGCAGTTCCCAGGCCAAAGGCCAAGCTCCCAGCCTGGACCCCAGCCTGGCAGACGTTGCTCCTGTCAGCGTGGAGCAGCCATTTCATGTCAGTATTTTCTCACAACAGTCACATTAATTCCCTAAATGCTGCCATCAGGAGCACCCCAAGAGCCATGTGACATCACCACAGAGTCACTGTCACCCTATGGCCTCATAAAAGGCAGCTGACCATAAGTACCTTGAGCGTCCAGCCTGTGTTGAGTCTGGCTAGTGGCACTCCAGAGCTCGAGATCCTACTGCTGGAATGTCAGAGGTGGTGTCGCTAGTGGAAGGTGCGACGTCAAGGTCCTTCCTGTGGAATGCGAGACGTCAAGGTCCTTCCTGTGGCAAGAGAGACGGTGAGGTGCTTTGGATTGCAGGTGAGGCATTCAGGTCCTTCTGCTGGAACGCGAGACGTCGACATCCTTCTGAGGGCATGTGAGATGCTGAGGTCCCTCTCATTGCAGGCAAGGCATCCAGGTCCTTCTGGTGGGGCACAAGGCATTGAGGTGCTCCTGGTGGGATGTGAGCCTTTGAGGTTCTGCTGTTGACCTGTGAGGGAGGTGCTGAAGACCAGAGGTGCTTGACACCTACTTGACATCAGAGCAGCGTCCTGTAGAAGACATTCACCTCCACACCAGAGCAGCTGCGGGCACAATGAGCCAGCCATGCCAGCAGCATCTAGCGGAGGCTCCCATAGAAGAGAGCTGTACCATCTGCCTGGGCCCGCTGGCTGATGCAGCTCGACTGGACCCCTGCGGGCACTCCTTCTGCAGGGAGTGCATCCGGCCCTGGGCCGCCCACAGAGCCACCTGCCTGCTCTGCCACTGGCCCATCATAGCCATCGTGAGGCTGGTGCCACCTGCCTGGCGCAATGCCTCGGCCCGCCGGCCACGGGGAAGGGCCCAATGCAGCGTGGGGCAGGGCAGCGGCGGCAGCAGCAGCAGCGGAGCCCCTCCAGCTACAGGTCCCACAGCGTCTCACCCAGGTGCAGGCAGCGCAGCCCCTCTATGCCACGACAGCTCGTCTGAAGCTTCTCGTGGCACTGGGAGCAGGACGGGTGCAGAAGGCCCCGGTCCCCATTGAATGCCAATGCCAGGGACACGTCGTGGTTGCAAAGGACCTAGCAGGATGAGCCAGGGGCTGGCGACCACACGGGCCGCCAGGCCAGGCCCCGCATTTAAATAAAAAAAAAAAATCCTAAAAAGCAACCCAGCTGGAAGTCATTTGGGGGATGGGAAATTATCATGGGATTGTGTAACCAGGTGAGGGCAGCAGCCATAAAGGTGACCATGCCCTAACTGGAAAAAAAGCTGATAGAAAAAGTCTCCTGAAGCTGGGACAGAAGAAAATGCCTTCTGGCCTGAGAAGCCTGGGAGCCGTGCAACAGGGTGCAGCCCTTCAGGAACGGACTGCTCCAGCATGGGCTGGTCTCCACAGAGCAGCACAGGAAGCTTCTCAGATGAAAGGAGCTCTGTTTCGGGTAAAAATCAGGCCCGTTCTATACCATTTATACCTCTTACCAGTAAGAAGACATAGGACAAGGGGGAATGGTCTTAAACTAAAAGAGGATGGACTAGGCATCAGGAGGAAATTCTTCACTGTAGAAGGGTGGTGAGGCACTGGAACGGCTTGCCAAGAGAAGTTGTGGATGCCCCATCCCTGGAGGTGTTCAAGGCCAGGCTGGATGGGGCCTTGGCCCACCTGATCTAATGGGTGGCATCCCTGCCTATGGTGGCGGGGGGGAGGCAGGGTTGGTAGTGGAGTTAGATGATCTTTAAGGCCCCTTCCAAGCCTAGCCGTTCTTGGAGGCCTGTACCTAGTGGTGTCCCCCAGGGGTCAGTACTGGGCCCAGTCTTATTCAACTTATTCCTCAACGATCTGGGTGATGGAACGGAGTGCACCCTCAGCAAGTTTGCTGACAACACAAAGCTCAGGGGTGGGGCTGATACCCCAGCGCGGGCTGCGCTGCCATTGCAAGGGACCTGAGCGGCTGGAGGGTAGGACCAAGAGGAACCTCGTGAAGTTCAACAAGGGCAAGTGCAGGGTCCTACACCTCGGGACGAGTAACCCCAAGCCCCATTACAGGCTGGGGGCTGACATGTTAGAGAGCAGCTCTGCAGAGAGATACCTGGGAGTCCTGGAGGACAGCAGGCTGACCACGAGTCAGCAATGTGCCCTTGTGACCAAGAAGGCCAACGGTATCCTGGGCTACATTTGGAAGAGTGTTGCCAGCAGGTCAAGGGAGGTGATCCTCCCCCTCTACTCAGCGCTGGTGAGGCCACGCCTGGAGTCTTGTGTCCAGTTCTGGGCTCCCCAGTACAAGAGAGACATTGCGTCACAATAAGGCAGACTAAAATCCTGCATGTAAAGATTCAGGCTATATCTGTGCTTTAAAGTGGAGGAAATATCTATATGTGAGTATGTGTAGCCATGCATACTTGGGGTTTTTTTCTTCCATTGACATTCATCTGAACAGCCACTAGCTACACTTCCCCATTCTCCATTCACAATTAGCTATGCCTAACCTCCTGAATCTTCAATATATTGCCAGTTTGTTTCAGGCCATAAATCACTATGTTAATAACAGTAAGAAAATAAGTATTCTATCAGAAGTTTAACAATGCAAGAGATCAATGCAAAGTAAGGCAATTTTGTTTGCATGATTTTGAAAGGAATAAGGAAAGTCAGTATTTTTTGAGCATTAGGATAAGTCTGGCCTTTTTTGGTACTCCATCTGGAGGAGATATTATAAAATGGCATTGTCCTGGAAAGAGAAAGGGAAATACTGACTTTGTGTCCCTTTCTGTCAGGCTTAAAAAATACTCTTTGTGGTTGCCTGGGAATGCTGAGAACAATATGAATAAAGTGAATATCACTGGCAAGGTGATGTCAAACTGCATCAAGCAAAATAACCTGAAGGAATACCTTTATGTTATATTATCACATCTTTCAGCTTGTGTTACCTTCTGCATTTAGAAATTGAGGATCTATTTTTCTTCTCAAGGAAAGGATAAAAAACCTTGACAGCCCTTTGTGCTAAACATTACATTATTAATGAGTGTTGGGAAAGGAAGGAAGTTTGTACAAATACCCTATCATTGCAGTCAAAAAAAGGTGCAGAGCAGAGTGCTCACAGATAGTGAATGTGGGGTAGTTGATTTCTTTAGGATCTTTAAACATAAGTGTACATACATGGAACCAGATCTGACCTAAATTATGGCATATTTCACATATTTTGAATTCTAAAAGACCTTATAATAATGTAGCAGCTACAAAGTTTCTAACGAGGAAATCCTCTTTCAGAAGTTATTGATTTAAACTCAAGGTAAGCCATAGAGACCCAACCTTGCACTTGTGGGTTGTGCAGTCTCCAAAGATAGCTGTGTTAATACAGAACCAAAAGTTCATCGAAAGTTTCTAGGTACAGAGGGGAACATGATCACACTCTTTACATGCTGCCCCACATTCAGACAGCCAAGGTAGAAGTTTGTTTAGGGAACCCATATTTCTGTATTCACCACTCATAACAGAAAGAAGTAAGAACATATATTGATACAGCTTTCAGATTTTACTACTTTTTTTTTTTTTTTTTTGCATATATTCTTTACCCCAGATACATCTGACTTTCTTTTAGCCACATGCTGGCTATAATATCTACTTCCAGAGAGAGGTGCACACCTAAAAATGTTTCAGTTCAATATGGGAAGTAGGCACAGGATTTTTAAAGAAATGGTAATATAAATAAAATCCCCAACTTGAAAGCTAAACTTATGTTAGTTTGTCACCATGGTGGCATTACCTACTCCTTCATCCCTTCCATACCCAACCATCTGAAAAATCTGCTCATTGGATTACCTATTATCTTTAGATTATTAGAGATCTGGGGTAAAGAAATAACTTTTGTCAGTATCTCTTGACATCACATAGATCAATGGGATCTAACTGCAAGATGAGACTATAACACAAATGATAAACTAATACTTGCAAAGGGAAAAAGAGACCTGTTAACCTTTTCTTTTCTTGGGGTATCACAACTGTGTTACAACAACAACGAAATGTTGGGACACTTATTCCATCATGTGCTTTAGGGAAAGGGAAGGTTGTTATGCAATTGAGATTTCCTGGGATAATTGTTTTGGGCATCAGCTCTCATAAACTGGGTACACGTGACCTAATCTCACTACTGGCTAATACTCTCTACAGAACTTTTCAAAGTGCTTTTATCTTAAAAAGTAGCGAGTTTAGACCATTCCTTTTCAGGATTCCTATCTTCTAAGGCCCACTAGTAGGAAGGTTCCCCTGATATTCGGCCTAAATTTTGTCCTTCCTTAATTTAATTACTTCTTTTTCTAAGCCCTTGAGTCCGTCTTCATAACTCTTCCCAATAGCTGCCATTCCTCTCCAGATAAATTATTAGGTGACATTGTTTGAACATCTATGCATGATTTTTTTTAAGTATTTTTCTTTCCCTACTTCTTTGGGATCACCTGTATTACTACTCTTTCCAAATTAACAATGTCTGAATAAACACATTTCTATGTTGTCTGTCTTGTGAAGGATGTTGTAAAGTCATGCAATATCTAATGAACATTCTATGTTCTTTCTGTTTGTCTGATTAATGTAATATGGCTCTCTGGGTGAGAATGATGGATTTTCTAGGTGGAACTGGCACAAATGCAGGAAAACGGGCAATGGTATCTAACACTTCCTATTTTACCAATGTTTAAATGGCAGTGCAAGCTGGAGAGGAGGATCTCAGAAGTCGATTTGGGGACAGGGTAAACAAAAGACTATCCCAGGGCACCACACTCAGATTGGCTAGTGAGTTAAAAAACGTACAGCCAGTCTCAAACACTGACACCTTCCTCCTCAGAAAATAAGCCTCGGGCACCTAACAGAAGTCCTGTGTAACATTTCTTATGAAATTATTATATGCAGAAAAAGTCCAGCATTGTGTCTGTCAGTCTTCTCACTTGGTAACTCTTCCAAAAAAATAGTCACAAGGGTTTCTCTTTATAAGCTGTGCTTATTCGTTATGCTTGTATTATCTTCCAAACGGTTAGAAACTGTTATTCATTCCAGTATTTTAAAAGGGATCGAAGCTAGACTTTCTTGACAGTAATTACTATGATCTTTCTCTTTTTGAAGGCAGACACCACATTTCTTTTCTGTTATCTACCACTTCTGGACTAGTTTCATTTACAAGAGCACAGCAGCAAGAAGAAGGGAATTATAAAGACTGAGATTTAAGCGATGAATTCCTGTGTCAGGAGAGCTGCCAGAGCTGTGCTGGGGCAGGAAGGTAAGTTCATTGGCTGCACCATGAAAGAATCTCTCACATGTATATGACAGAAGAAACTGATGTAAAAGGATGTGTGTGCACTCTGAGTTATTTCATCTGATTCTTAACAACCAGTTACAGCCTTGTCAGCTTATTTATAAAGGTCTGTTATGGTTTGTCAGAGATGCAAAATTGAAGTTCTATGGGGTAAAGGAATTACCACAAGTCATTCCAAGCACTATCCAGTTATCCCAGGATGCAGGATAATCACAAGATTTCAGCTCTTGCTCCCTTTCAGTTTCCAGTCCATAGATGATACACATTTTCTCCAGAGCTCTTCTGGTTACAGTTCTACTTAAAGATGCAGTTCTGTTGTGCTATCTGGTTTCTATCTTTGCTGTTATACGTTCTTTTCTGCCTGTTCTTCCTCCAGAGCAGAATGCTCTTTTTCCACCATTAGACACCTTGCCTTACAAGTGTATGTTTTTGGGGATCAAACGGTGATCTTAGGACTGACTCTTTAGTTCAGCAAATTTCTGTACTTTTTGAATTGCCCACAAGTCAGGTCTCTCCTCTTGTATTTTGTTTTCAAAACCCACAAATTACCCTTTCTTCCAGCTCTAGCCCTAAAGATTCTTCTACATGATACTTCACAGAAGAGTAGCTTCCACCACATGGCCACTGAAGGAAAACATCCTCTTTAGGATGCCTGTATCCAGTTACAGGACTATCTACTCCATTCTTTTGGTCACCACAACTACTATTTCAATATTTTTAATGGTTTTCACTCTCAAAAAAATGGAGAAATCCTGCATATCCATAATCCTTGCATATCCCCAGCTCTTATATTTGGTCATTGGTTGACTGGTGAGTTTTTTGTCTTGTTTCCCTAATTAGTCTCACCAGCAAACTGTCAATTGTGATCAAAATGTTGGAGTCTTCTTTGCATATTTTGCTGACAGATTTCTGCACTACTTATAACACACAAAAATTGACCAGCAAACTACCAACTGCAGTGAAATAACCAGCATGCAAAGAGAGAAATTATCAGCCACAGAATAAATATTAAACATTTTTTCATGAAATATAAGAAAATGCAAACTCCATGTTTCCTGTTCTGTTTGCTGACTCCTCTATGTGTTGACTGTCTGGCAGTTGTTTCTCTATGTTGAACTTACCTGGATTATTCTTACAAATAATCACAAGTCACTTCTGCCTAATACTGACGACTGCTACTGCTTCCTCAGAACAGCAAAATTCACCCTCACTCTGATTCCATTGATACTGATCGTCATCACATTTCCTGGACTTGATGAACACTATCATGTGAATCCAAATGATACAATTTTCAAAAGCAGTCTGGTTCAGGGTCTACTGAAATAAATGAGATTATTTGACATTTAATTTAGACATTTAATAGACATTAAATTAGACCTTTACTGAATGGTTGAACACTTCTTAGGATTCAGAACAACTTAATGAGAGATATTGTTTCTTCAAGTGTAAACTCTCAACAATTCTCCCCAGAGGAAAATTTAGGACATATAATGACATATTTATTTATTTTTATTTATTTATTTATTTATTTTTCTCAGTCAATGATGATAAATTCATGAAGAATTCCAGACTCCTTTGGGGAGAAAAGATTCAAATTAAAAATGAAATGTTACATGGATGTGTGTGCTTGTATTAATTTTAAAGAGGTAATAGGTACTTTTAAAATTCAAAATACCTGGAAAAAAATAAAAAAGTACAGCAAGTATGTATTTGAGAGCAATTGACTAAAACTGGATGCAATTACAAGAACCTATCCACCCATGTAAGAGATGGAGGATACAGCAAGAAGAAACATTATATCATTGTCATTCTATCAACTACTTACAGCTTAATAGTATGGAAAAAAATAAATGAGACTGAGGAGAAAACAGGATTGTGAAGTGCAGAAATGTGGGAGGAAAATGAAAGAGAACAGAGCATGTTTTCTATCTGGGCCATGGTTTATGGTTTTAGAGTTAAGGTTCAAAGTATCTAGGGACAAATTAATCTCTATTCTTAGAGAAACAGAGTTGAAGCAGGGATACATTTTTTTTCCAGACTCCTGGGAATTAAAATTCAGACCCAGCAGGAATGGCTAAGGGTTTCATAAGTTTAGAGAAGATAAACAGACTGTCGTGAAACTCACTGCTCATTGAATTCCTGGCCTAGATTCACTGTTGTGCACTACTTGCTGCTGTTGTTCAGCAGAGAGACCACCTGATAGGAAGTTTGTGCAGAGGATGATAACTATGGAAGGCAATAACGTCAATGCCTTTTTTCTCATGCTAAACTGAGCAGCACCCATAAGAGACAAGGACTTGGTTAAGGCAGCTGATAGGGCAGGACTGTACTGGTTCAGTGTGTTTCTTCCTGTGGAACCCTTACCAAAGCTGAACCCTGACCAGCTATTGAAAAAGAATTGTCTGATCTCTACTGTGGATGAATATCCTTGCTGTTCTTTCGGGCATGTTATCTCTGCCCACAGTAGGGAACTAAATCTAACTGAGTGTTTTAGAAACATAGTTCTGCAAACTCTGACAGAGCAGTAATGTTCTTTTGTCATTGTTGGTGGAAATTCATGTCAGTGTCTGCTTCTATCAATTCGTTTCCTCATCTCTAGCACAGCGGTGTATGCATCCCTTTGTGATTATTCTCCTTACTTTAGTTTGGCTATTGCATCATTTTGAAATTAATTATAATGATGTATAATATGTAATATGATCTAATTTGTACTGAGAATCCTGATATTTAGGTGTATTAGAATTTAGGAAGTATTTGTAATGACAGCTGATATAACATAATCAAGAAACAGAAGACATTGAAAGTAAAAGTTAACTCATATCTGTTCTCTCTACAAAAATTTGGTCCTAAAATAACTAGAAGTTATTTGGGGAGAAATAGAAACCTTCAGTAGACTGTAGCCAATTTATTACTACTGCCAATACTGAAATACAACTCATTCTGAATTAATCTAGCAGTGATATATGGCACAGTAAATTTACTTGTTGTAAGTCTATGAGCGAGATAGTTTGGGGAACTTTACCTAAAGAAAAATCCCACTTGTAATTATTTATTTATTTATATTTTTTTTTGAGATTTAAGTTTGCTTGATGTAGGATTTTTCCCAGAGGATGGAAAAGATGAGTGGCCTGAAAAAAGGCAGACCAGTCCCAGGTTCAATAAGGCACACCAGTGTGCAAGAATAGTTATGAAGGAACCAGATGTACGTGTTCAAACTTCATTTGGGCTTATGCTAAACACCACTAAGGGAACTTATTATTTGTAAATAAATCTCTGGTGTGTGAAAATCAACAGGGTGTCCAAATGTGGAAGTCAGCCTCATGCTTGTGTGTTACTGGCTAAGAAACACCTTGTTCCTTAATACAAAGCTAGTATAATAGGTCAGAAACAGGTAGACAGGACTCAAAGCTTGGTTACTGTTTAAGCATATGGACTACTGTTGGAGCTGCAACAAATATTCCATATTCCATATTCCATATTTCACAGTAGCTGGATAGAGGAACATGTAACTTAGGTTAGGTACTGATAGATTTGGTTTGAATAAGGTTCAACTAACTTTAATTAAGCATGCGTTTGAAAGTAAACATTTAAGTGCATTAATTAATATTTCATTTTCTTAATGTCAAATCAGAAGGGGATATTTCTGAGTAAACTTGAATATTTGAAAATAAGAACAGGAAGGATTTGATGATATTGTCCCTTCTGCTCACTCTTAGTCTGTGTTAAAAGCCAGTCCCTAAGAAACTGGAAAACTCCAAAACTCCACCAGAAGATAATTTGAATGTGGGGAATTAGATTACATATAAAAGCAATTATTCCTCTTGAGAAAAATCAGATTCAATGCAAGACTGAGACAATGAAGCACTCTAGATGTACTCTATCGTACTTGAGATGTCATTTTCAGCTTATACTTAAACACTGGAAATGTTAGAGGTGAATGTTAGATTGATTTCTGCTGGTGTTTTGATCCAAGAAATGCTTGACTCTTCTTCCAGATGGGCAGCAATAAGGGAGTTCGATATTTAATGGAAATATTCAGGGCATGAAGGAAACACCTCTGGGCCAGAGCAAGACTAGTTCACCTTGTTTAGCATAGAGTGTATTTGTTCCAACAGGTCCTTCCTTTGATTGTGTTCTCCTATGCTTGAACACCCAGGGTAAAATTGGTTCGAAAACTTTTCTGGAATAAAAATTCATTGGAAATAAGGGTGTGTAGACTTTTTTTTTTTTTTTTTTCTCATTTGACAGTTTCCTTGGATCCCATTCCTATGTTTCGTATGTCTACTATTTATGGAAGTTCATAGGATCATTCTGTTGACTCAATTTGATTTTTTTTTTAATTGAAATACCTTTGCACTTTTGATTTTATCTATTTATTTATTTATTTACGGTATAGTCATTTCAAACTACTTTTTCCTCCTCTGCTGCAATATGAAATACCACTCATCTCTCCCACCTGGCTTTCCTTTCCTCCCCACTTGCAAATAGATCCATTTGGAGGTTTATACCATGTATGCCTGTGAAATTCCACAATTTCTCTCTCTCTCTCTTTTTTTTTTTTTTCCCCTAAGGTCTAGACTGAAAAAAATATCAATTCTCCACCCTTGCTTTCAGGGAGCAGATTCCCTTCTCCCTTCAACATCCTTGTGAGCTTCCCTAAGTGAACATTTGCATCAACTGTCTTGATTAACACTTTCTTTCTATCCTCTGTCTTTCTGTCAGGTCATAACATTTTCAAGAGTTTAGTAAAGTGGTTATAGATGTGATCAGAATTAAATAAATAAATAAATAAATCTTATTTTTTATCCTACTTTTTTTTTTTTTTTTCCTTGCTAATCCACTTGTAGTTCCTTTGTAAAAATGGGTGTATCAGTGAAAGGCATAGCATGGGGGTACATCTTGAAGACAAAGTAAGGCAGGACTAGTTTTGCTGCTAGGGAAACTGTAATGTGGAAATGAATATCAATAATCCAGAAAGTTTCTTTATTCCTTTGCAAACCTTAAAAGTGAAACTAGAATTTTCTGATTGCCTTCTGCGGTGTGGTGCCCTGAAAGATAGTAAATATTAATAACTAGTCACAACCCAAAGATATCCTTTGCACCCATTTCCACTTGGACTCATCCTTCATGCTCCTAGCTTCACTGGTGCTCATTTTATGCTCTTTGTCAGCCCCTTTAGTTCACTCACTCAAGAAAAAAAGCAGAACATTTTATCTTATGACAGTGAGTCAAAGTGACTTGGAGAAGACCCGATGAGCACTAGAAGTGGAAAATGGAGGGGACATAGCTGAGGAAACAGGGAAGGAGAAATGAAGGAAAAATGGTAAGAAAAGTAATGGGTGAGGACAGAAAAAACTATCATTTGGTGTCAGCAAACAAAAGATTGGCTCAGCTGTCTGTGGAAACAGAATTGTCTGATGGGGTGGCTAAATAAATGTGGTCTATTTTTCTCTGTGAAATTTGAAGCTATACTATGATATATGATGGTAGAAAAACAGCAATAGCAAAGTGCTATAATTCTATCCAATACCTTGTGGAAAAAAAAGTCCTTTAATGGGCTTCACCAGAAAAAACAAACAGCTGAACTCATCTGCAAATTCTAAACAGAATATGGTCACATGGACCTAGGGCAGGCTTAGTATGTTTACGTAGAGAACACTGCTGAGGCCTCTGGGGTCCTCAACTGCAATTCAAGTATTAAAGAAAATGATCAGAACATTTTAGAATGAGGCAGGTAGTGCAACTCAGATGATTGGATTCCCTCCCAGGACCAGGGAGTGTGCAGATTTGTTAGAAAGCTGATTGCTATTCCTTTTCTCCCATTCTTCCATTCCCATTTCTCAGACTTTTGTCCAGAAGAAATTTCAAGTGAGTTCAGGGTCTTTGCATGTATGAATGACTCAGCATACCACAGGAGAAATGAGTTCAGCTCAGTTCTCAGCTTGTTATTGCCTCATTTCCTTGTCGTGGTGTCACTGGTGGAGCAGCAGGTATGAGAGAGAGTTTTTCTTTCTTGAATTCCAGAAGAGTTCCCTGGTGAGATGGGATTTGTTTTAAGATGTGCTTTACGTTTCTTCTCTGTGGTTTACAAAAACTCATAAAGAGACTCATAAAGGTCATCTAGTTCCACCCCCCCCCGACCATGGGCAGGGATGTCACCTGCTAGATCAGGTTACACAAGGCCTCGTCTGACCTGGTATCAAACACCTCCAGGGATGGGGCATTCACAACTTCTCTGAGCAAGAGATTTATTGAAGGTAGACCTATTTTTTGTGTGTGTAAGGAATGTAGTGTGCAGATGATACAAGTATGAATTACACTTTTTCATATATGTAGTTTGTAAGCTCAAGTCCAACACACGAAAATCAAAGAAGGCAAAATATAAGTACAAAAAAAATTGTTGGCCAAGTTTTGGTGGTTATTTTATTTATTTATTTATTTATTTATTTTGCACTGGGAAATCTAAATACAGCCAAACATTCTATTTTTTTTCTTTTTAATTAGAATGGATTTATTAAAATTTTCTTCTAGGTTCAAAAGGGAATTAGAGTATGCATTAGACTTTTGGATTAAAAGTGTCATTTTACATACTTACAAAGGAAGAAAACACAGAGAAAATCCAAATATAATTGCTTGGTGTATTAGAGTCTTGATTATCTTAGCAAAAATACTACAAACACCCAAAAGCTATTATTTAATGCATGGGAAGCACTGTTTCACATTGGAGATTATTTTCTAGAAGCCATTCAAATTATAAAAAAGCAATTCATGTTTTTAAAATTATTTCATTTAATCAAGACGTCCAGTTTGAAACCACAAAGTTCAAAGGGTCAGACTATTTAATAGTTGACCAAGACTTTGCATTTCTGGGGAGCTGCATTAACTTTACGGTAAGTGATTATTCCTCCGTAGATTGAATCCCCGCATTGCTGATTTTTTATTTTTATTTATTTTTATTTCTTTTTCCCGCATATGTCCTAACATTAAAGAAAAACAATTACAATCTGAAGAGAAACCAGAGTATTCTATAAAAGCAGCCACCCTACTACAGGAAATATAATGAGAATGACTGAGCTGGTGACCACTGGACATTTTGACACATCTCTCCCAAGATGCTTCCAATATCCATGTCATCTTTTTTTTGGGAAAGAAAAATTAAATGTCCTTGCTATTCTGACAGTAAATTTACAGCAATAAAGTGGTATTGGCGAAAGTGAACTCTTAAGTACAGAGGAAACTCTTTATAGGGAAGCATCTTTAATATCAATAGCAGTTTGGCTCAAGTTATAGCTTACACCTGTTGGTGTCATGCCAAACTAGGGTGCTTATGTCTCCTCCAGAACCATTCATTCTCTGGACTGGAGGACAGATTCCTGGGTTCAGTTATTTAGTGGGGTTAGAGGAAATCAAATGAAAATTTGTCATAAGTCAGATGAGAATTTTTCATAAGTGTTACATAGACCTTTGAACACAGTTTTTAAAACATTATTGCTCATAAGATGTTATTGCAGAGGGCCTGACTCTGTTCTTACACATATATGAATAATTCATGCACAGTACTAGTGCATACAAGAGAAGATTTTAGTCCAATATGTGTGGTGTTCATCTTCTGAAGCTATCTTTTCCACCTTGCCTTTTGTAGATCTAATGTGAAATGAAATATACAGATGAAACCTGTTTTCCCCCTTTGACCAACCACCATTTCTTCACATGGTTGGACTGTGTATTGTCATCCCTAGCTATTCTAGTTCTAAGTCAAAGACTTTTTCTTTTCTGGGGCTTCAGAGCAAAAACGAACCTTAACTACTAATAACAGCTTCTGTGTTACAGTTGTGCTGAAATTATTTGGGTATATTTTCTTATCAGAATTTTGTCTGAGCTGGACGACCTTGTAAAAAAACTCAGAAGAGGCAGAATGATGAAAATCTCAGATATTTCTACAAGAAATATTTTGCTTCAACATAAAATATGAATCAAGTTCCAACTTAGATATCTCCTCTCAGAGCTGTTCAACATCACTTGATGTTTAACATCAAGATTTAATGAATGTCTTTGGCAATATGGACTACAAGTCAGGAAATTTACAATCATTTCAGAAGTAAGAGACTAGAGGTTATTATATTTCTCAGATGAGAAGAAAAATATCATAATAAAACAAACTTTTTGTCAGGAGATGAGGGAGCAGGTGTAGCTAGGAGTAGATGAATCTTTAGTTCATAAACATTAACTCCCAATCAAAGAAAGATTGATAAGTTTAAATATGGAACAGAAAAACAATACATTTTGCACATGTTAATTACTCTGCTCCACTAAAAGCAGATTAGATGTCTGCATTTTCAGGCCAGCATGGTGAGGAGCTTAAAATTACTTGTTAGACTGAAATATTTTGAGTATACAGTGGAGTAAGGAATCTGACCAAGAATACACCTTTAGTCTAGAACAATGTGTTATGGGGTCCTAAGGACCAACTCTAACCCAGATATTCTGTTTTAGCAGTATATTTTGGGGGTGACAATTTTTCACAGTAGAACCTTTTGACTGTTCAGATAATTCACAAAGACATATGTTAATCCAAATCAGAAAGCCAAAGACCCATATGCAATTTCAAGTAAGAAAACCACTTCTTTTACTTTTCTTCCTGCAGGAAAGCTAGGCATTCTTTAAGGGCTGGTTGCCAAGGATTAAGATGCACAGTTAAATCTTGGAAACCTTAAGTAATTTTGCTTTTACTTGTCCTGATTTCCCCCAGAGCATCCTCATGTCTGTGAGAGGCTGAAAGGAGGTACAAGTCCATATTATGTTTATCAGGCTTGGCTGTAGGATAACAGTGTAACAGGTAGCCAGGTGAAGATAGGGGAAAACACCATTTTTTCTATGGAAGAGGGAAAGCTTACTTCACCTACTTCACTCTAGCTGCTCTTCCAGGTTGTATTCTTCTAGAGCCTTCCATGTTCACTTTGGTTTGTTTGTCATGGCATTCCTGATTTTACCTTAAACATTGCAGGTATCATTATATTTTTCTCTCTCTAAGACTTCAAACTTTTTCTTTCTGAAGCATAATAACAGTAAAGAGATGGGTTTTGATGTGTTCTTATGCTGATTTCAGGGCAAGAGTTTACCTTACAGGAACATCAGCAGTCTTATCAAATCAGAATCCTTCAAAGCAAGTTTACAAAATGGCAAGCACACCACCATTTACCAATCAGTGAACTTTATCTGAAGATTTTCAGGGAGTCTTAAAATTGACTTAGAATTTTGTTTAATATTCACTGATGCTAACAATCATCAGACCACATCAGGTATTTCTCTGGCAAAATGTCTTGAAAGACATGGCTGTCATAGGATTTGTGAAATTAACATTTAAATTAATACTAAAAAAGAGTTCATCAAATAGAAAAACCTCTTGATTAGGGGCTTTAATTATCATACAAAGCAATTTAGAAAGCATCATTTTCTTGTGCAACTTTCATTATTGAGATGCAAGTAAACAAAATGAAACAAGAATGAGGTACTTAAATCTTGCCCCTACATTTCAAAGTAGTGACTCAGGAATGAATTTCTTCATTCAGTTTTGGCTGTTATATAGGCTGACACATCCCATCCATTATTTTAACACAATTTTTGTCTGGTGGAATTATAACTACTCTGACTGATTGGTACTCTGTATTGTAATGGATGTTCACAAAGGACGCCTAAGGTAAAATACTTTATTAAGTAAATTAAAATACCAGCAGCATCTTGTTCCTGGGTTAATCATTGGACTGAACCTTTGCTTTGCATTTAAATGTGGGAATGGCCATAAAAGTGACTCAGGAAAATGACATTTCAGTCATCTACATTTATTCTCTTCCCATGACTTACACATAAAAATTTACTTAGTTTGTATTCATAAATTGATTTCCCAGCTGCCAAAACATCAAGCTCCACCTGACATCAGAAAACAATCCAGCAGTGATCTCTCTCTCTATCAACACACATCTAACACTGGTCATAATTTTGAAACTGCAATTAAACTGATAATGTATTTTTGTGTTTTTTTTTTTGTTGCTTTTTTTTTCTTTGTCAGTCTTCTTGTGAAAGTTATTTTGATGACACACAAGGCAGAACATCCATCTTGCTCTCCCACAGGACCTCCTAAGTGTATTAGTTTATATTGTCTGTAACTATCCCATAATTCATATGACAAAGTGTTTGTTCTTCTTTTATTTTTATTTTTTTGGATCCATCATTTCACCAGTTTCCTTTCTGAAAGGGTGTACAAGAAAAGTTAGACATAATTTTTCTGACTGAAGGGAAGGGAAAAATGTAATTTAGGTTAAAAATAAAGTTTGTGTAAAAGTAAATATGAAGAAACTGGTCATGGTCATTTGACAAGGAATTTCCCCATAGTATTACTTGGCAACAGCAGCTGAAGCAGGAAGGGAAACCTTTTAAATGGTGCAGCTACCCAAATAATTTAGTGATACGGTGCCTTTGATATTATGTTGAACTTATCTCAGAAGAGTTTATTTCTACATTCCTGCAAAGGTGCCTTAAAAAGTGGGTTGATCCAGGCAGATTCTCAGCAAGGTTATGACCCTTCTCTGTCATAATTTGGGTGTAATTCTGATGAAGAAGTGGTACTGCTTCATATATTACATACCACCCAGAATGCTGGAATTTGCTTCAGTCACAATCAAATATAAATCAATAGACTTAGAAATTCTCTCCTTTTCTTTTCTTTTCTTTTCTTTTCTTCTTTTCTTTTCTTTTCTTTTCTTTTCTTTTCTTTTCTTTTCTTTTCTTTTCTTTTCTTTTCTTTTCTTTTCTTTTCTTTTCTTTTCTTTTCTTTTCTTTTCTTTTCTTTTCTTTTCTTTTCTTTTCTTTCTTTTCTTTTCTTTTCTTTTCTTTCTTTTCTTTCTTTTCTTTTCTTTTCTTTTCTTTTCTTTTCTCTTTTCTTTTCTCTTCTCTTCTCTTTTCTCTTCTCTTCTCTTCTCTCTCTTCTCTTCTCTTCTTCTTTCTCTTCTCTCTCTTCTCTTCTCTTCTCTTTTCTCTTCTTCTTCTCTTCTCTTCTCTTCTCTTCTCTTCTCTTCTCTTCTCTTTTCTCTTCTCTTCTCTTCTCTTCTCTTCTCTTCTCTTCTCTTCTCTTCTCTTCTCTTCTCTCTTCTCTTCTCTTCTCTTCTCTCTCTTCTCTTCTCTTCTCTTCTCTTCTCTTCTCTTCTCTTCTCTCTCTTCTCTTCTCTTCTCTTCTCTTCTCTTCTCTTCTCTTCTCTTCTCTTCT
>NC_137695.1:58301874-58364209 GCF_964034855.1 Anser brachyrhynchus | reverse complement strand
TCTTCTCTTTCTTTTCTTTTCTTTTCTTTTCTTTTCTTTTCTTTTCTTTTCTTTTCTTTTCTTTTCTTTTCTTTTCTTTTCTTTTCTTTTCTTTTCTTTTCTTTTCTTTTCTTTTCTTTTCTTTTCTTTTCTTTTCTTTTCTTTTCTTTTCTTTTCTTTTCTTTTCTTTTCTTTTCTTTTCTTTTCTTTTCTTTTCTTTTTCTTCGCCCCCCCCCTTTTGTTTTTTTTTTTAGAATTCATTTTATTGTGGTTTGTTCGTTTGTTTGCTTACAAACTTGTAAAAGCAAGGAGCACAAACATTCTAAACTTAATCTCAATTAAGATTAAACTTAATCTTAATAAATCTCATTAAAAAGTCAGAATTCATCAGTAATTGTTGTTTGTCAGTATCTGCACTACTGCAGTTAGACTGTACTCTCAAAATGTTAAGGAAAACATTATAGCTACCTCTGTGTTCTACATGTACTGGTAAATGACGACTTTTTACTGGCAATTAGTTATACTAAAACTACATTTATACATGTAGACTACTACATGTCTTGGGGGCTGATTACCTAAATGAAATGAGCAGATTTTGACTTAATACCTCAGACTGATATATTAATTTTCACAATTTTATTCCAGAGAGCAAAATGAACCATAACATTTTTAAGTTTAAAACAAACATTTTGGAAATATGTCCTTAATTATGTAAAGCTGACTTTACCACAACATTTCCTACAGAAAGGCAAGTGATGTTATTTGGAAGATTCAGTTTTTATCTCTCTGTTCAAATATTACGCAAGAGTTATAGTCCCTCTGCTTATATCAAGGATCCTAATCAGAAATGTTAAATCAATATTTCACATTTTTAGTACCTTTAGAGAACAGCTTTATAATGATAAAGGTAGAAGAGCAGAACAGCCTGATCCCTCAGTTTCACCTGTCCACCAGACAAAATTTGGAAACTGCTGCATGAGAACAGTAGTGTTGTAGCCTTCCAGAAAGGCTTCAGTGCACTTCACTTGATAGCAGAATGAAGATATGACAACTTGTGGGCTGTGAAAATTGGCAACATTGTGTCATGAAAAAAAAAAATTTTTTTTTTTTCCCTCTGCATTATTACCACATAATGAAAAGATATGCACTAACCTACCAGAAGGTTTTGTAAAGTCCATTTATAAGACAAGAAAAAGTTTTGTAGTTCTCCGATACAGGGAGATATAAGGAGTTTTAATAACACCAAAAATATCAGACATGACTTTTGCTGGTCTGCAGCAGAAAAGAAGGAGCAAAAGAGATTATGTATATAAACTATTGTATGGTTTAGCTATATTTCTTAGAGAACAGTCATATCTGTTCTGAGATTTTCAAATTTCACTTCTAGAGGAATTATCCTTTTTGAATCATGTTATTGACCCATCTTGCCTAAAATCCTGTCTTAGAGAATAATTTGTTTCAGAAGGGGAAAGATCTCATCAAGCTCTTTCCAGTTAACTTCTAACAGGAAATAAAAAGTTCTTCTGACCAACTCTGGCCACTACTTTAAACTCTTGTCCTACTAATGCTGAAGTAAAATGTCTCACTCTTTGTTTCAGCATGCTCAAAATTAGGTAATCAAAAGGTGAGACGATTAAACCACTTCTCCATTGTAAATGTCTGCTTCACAATTACCCTCTGTTGTTCCTTTGTACAAAATGGGCATTCAGAACAGAATTACATCTGTATCTTGATAATAATTCCTAGCATCTTTTCCATGAAAGAGTATTTTGCAAAAGATATATGCTCAGTTCAGACCTGCTCCAAAGAGAACAGGAAGACTCAGAAAACACCTCAGACCAGCATGGATTTTCTGTACTACAGAGAATTCTGTCCTGGAAGAGCATGGGAGGGTTTTGCTCACCTTCATTCTGACATTTCCAAAAGGCAGAAGGAAAGCAGCTGAAAATCACAGTCTCTAGAAAACTGCAGTATCTTTTTGGCAGAATCTGGAGGGCTTAGTCTTTTACTATTGGTTTTGAAAAGACTAGGCCAAATTCAGAGAGGTTGAAGTCGGCTCCACCACCAAGAATTCATAGCTCAGGTCATCCAGTAGGGAATGCAATAAGTCCCAGGCAAAGAAATGTGAGAGGACTAAAGGGGAATGAATGAACAAAGCTCAACAAAATGACTATTAAAATTAAAAAAAATCATTCCTTTTTAACACATTTTTAATTTTTGTCAATATGTACTACAGTATTACCTAGAAACTACCTCCAAGATGAGTCTTATTACTGGACATATGATGCATACACATTGTTAAAAATAAGTCCAGACCCTAAAGAACTGGCAGGCTAAAGAGAAAACAGAGTGAAAGGAAGTACTATCCCCATTAGATAGTCAAGTACTAAGGCACACAGAAGTTCAAGACTGGCTTCACTCCAACAACTTTAGGCCCTAGTTTCTATTTACGTGCACTGAGGACAGAAAGGCACCAATGAAATGCAATTCACTACACCCCAAATTCAGTTGCTTTCTGGTGGAACCTTTCTTTCTCTTCACTTACTGTACACATAGCCTAGCATACATAACCTTCTGGATTAGGGACATCAGGTCAAGACCAAATATTAGAAGTGATCTGTTTGGATCAAAATGAGATGTCAAAAACCACACAGTCTAGTTTGTAGGAAGTCTCAGGTATTGTCTCAGCACCTCAATTGAAAGGCAATACCTAAATCTTTGGATGCATTTATTCTTGTGGAGAATTTTCCATCCTAATGTGATGTGTTTTTTACTTACTTTATTAAACACAATTTAATATATCAATTTTGAACTTGTTAAAACATTCTAAACTTCTTAAAACAAGTCACTTAGAGCTTGCAATTGTTTTTTAACATTAATAGAGGTATAATGTTATGAAAAATACTGTAACCCAGAAAAGACTGGCAATTTAATTTCTTTAAAATTTGAGCCTAAAAAACATTTTCTGAAAACTAGAATTTGCTGAAGAATTGACATTAAACATGCTACAAAACAAAATCACTATGTAATTAGTGACTAAAAGCTTTCAGAAGTGACATCTAACTCCAAGTAAAACACTTTTTGTCTGTATTACTATGTATGGGAAAATGTAAGATGGATGAAAAAGTAGCTTTTCACTTTTTGGTTATTTTTGAAAATGTAATTGTTGTCACGTGGTAAGAAGACAATTTTTGGACAGTGATCTGCAACTGCTCTTTTAAGGAGGGCTATTAAGAAAGGATCTTGCTGTGCTGACATAGCAAGTTTTTTTATTGTTTCCACAGAATGATTATTACTAGTAATAGTAGAAAGCCTGCTGAAGGATCCTTTTGTCCTACAGAGTGAATGAAATCAGAGCAAAATGTTCCTTGCTCCCAGAAGGCTTAGAGTTAAAGGAGAAGATGAGACAATGGAGAGATAGAAAGAAGTAAGTACAAAGAAAAAATGCGGAATAAAAGGAACATTTTGGGTGAGATTTGAATGAGGACAAATAATCGTGGGTGTGGGTGGGTGGTGTGGGTGGTGTTACAATGCATTCTTTTGTGGCAGAAAGCAGAAATACCTCTGTCTGAACTGTGGCTGGCTAGAGAGCCAACTGAGCCAATACTGGGAGCTTTATTTTGGTACTGGGAACAGGCCTAAGTAATCTTTATAAATGAGAAGATGTAGTCAATGTATTTTACAGCAGAGGAGTGGGCGCCAAATGTCTGTCACAGCAGTGAAGACAGGCCGTGTCACAGCATAAGGAAGTAATAATGTCTGCAACTGCATTCTTGTTGCATATTTTTAAAGCAAATATAAATTTGTTAAAGCTAGAGAAAAGGAATGTGCAATAGTTGAGGCCCCAAACAAAGGATGCTGGGATGAAATAAAAAAAGAAAAAACAAAAAACAAACAAACAAAAAACAAACAAACAAACAAACATGAGTTGCTTACATGAATAGGGAAGATTGTATCTTAACAAGGAGATTTTGTGAGGCTTTGTTTTTTCCTAAAAGTGTGAATCCAAGGGGAAGACTGTGTTGAGGATGACATACGATACCAGCCGGAATAGTGGGCACCACGATGGTGGTTGTGATGGTGTTGACAAGGGCCTTGTGGGGCAAAATAAAAGTTATCTTTTTATCACTGAGATTACTAGTGAAACATCTACAGAGACAAGCTGAGACTTTCCCTGGAATAAAGCCTTGTCTGGAGGAGAAGGTGAGGTGCAGGAATCAACAAAGGCAACAGGTAAGATTCTACTTGTGAGATAGACTGTCCAGGGAAATGGTGCAGGAGGGGAAGAAAAGGGAACCAAGGACAGGGAAGCTAGAAAACCACATAATTCTACCAGGGGAAAGGAAAATGCCTGGAATAACCCAGCACTGGAAGAATAATTGACTTGCCAACAGAATAATGAGGAGCGTGAGGCTGAAGCTGGGTTTGACATGTCCAGGGCTGGCAGTGATCTAATCACTGAAATATCATTCCACTTGCACAGACTAGGGTGTTGTCTCAGAATAGATCAAGTATTGGTATCTATGGAGGAAAAATGTGAAAAAAATGAAGCTCGATTTTTTTCTTTCACCCAGTGTTTTGGTGGTTCCTGAAATCAAATAAGACAAGTGCATTAGGCACTTTCTATAAATTTGTAACAGGCTATATACCTAATAAGCATATGATAGTACATTATTGATATTTTGGTCCCATTAGCATAGCTATTAGAGTACTGACTTTCGTACTATACTTATAACCCATGATAATTTGCTTGTTCCATTAATCAATAATACTTCCTTGAACTCACTGGGGACATGTTAGTATAAAATTCTTAGAAATAAAGTCAAAATTTTAATGTTATTGTATGATTTATTTAACTTAGGATTTATTTTAATATTTTTATATATTTATGTTTTTATTTAAGCCACTAGCAAAAACTTCAATCAGCATCCATAAGAAAATAATCATAATCCTTTTGATAAAACGTGCTTCAGTGTATTGAGTGCCATAGTATGCCGTTAGCATAGGGCCTGAAGAAATCATTGTAGAGATTGCAGTAAGGTATGTGTGTATGAAGTGACTGTCATAGCCATTGCACTGTAGTATCAGGCCACGTGGTGTCTATCAATCTACATCCCAAAGAGAATTCCTCTCTGTGCCTCCTACTCTCTCTGCTTAATGTCAGTTTTGTGGGAGTATAATTTCAATGACACATTCTGTCATTTCTCTGTTTTCTAAGTTTTCTTTGTGACTGCTTCTCATGAACAGGCAGCAAGTTCAAAATAAATGACTGTGGCAGAAATTCAGTTCTTAAAGGCAGAAATGAGGTAAGATCAATTAGTCTGTACAAGTGGATGAAAGAGAAAATGAGTTTTCATAGCACATTTTAAACTACTGATGCAACTTAAAATTTAAGCTACCTGAAACAGATCAATTTTGTTTTTTTCTCAGATTTGTGTAAAAGTTATTTTATTATTATTTTTTTCCCCAAAAAAATGTTGTATTGGAAATATCCCTGTGGATATTTCAGATATCCAGAAGTTACTGCTTGCTAAAAACAGGTAAGCAAAAACAAACAAACAGATAAATATATAAATAAAAATATATTATTTTCAATAAACTTTAAAAACACCTGAATATAAACATTAAAAATAAAGAAACAACAACAACAGATTTTTTTTTTATTTATTTATTTTTTCCTGTAAGGGACCATTTTGGAGAAAGAATCAGAATCATTACTCAAAAAATTTAAGCTTTAGATTTATTTTGAGATATGATACGAATCTTTCAAGATATAGAACACAGAGGTTTGGATCTAGTTTGCGTGTGTTGTTGATCAAGAATAATTCCACTGAACTGAAAGAGAAAAAAAACAGTATAAATAGATTTGAATTAAATCAGAATTTTAATTCCCTTTATGCGATTTGTTATCTAAAGATCAACCTTCTCTCCTACCGAAGCCACCTATGAAATTTTCATCAACACTCAGGGGAAGATAAACTCTTTTCCATAAAACAGGTCTTTCAGTGTATGGAGTACCTTTATGAACTGCCCACCTTCACTTGTTCACAATCTGCCTATAGTATATTGTCTGGAGAGCATAAATCTGATTGTATTATTCTTCATGGAATGATATGTCTCCGTCTTTTACCTGAATCTACGGAGAGACAGGGAGTGTTTTGTGTGCACATACAAGTGAGGCCGAGTACCTTTCTTGCCACCGGACTGCACAAAGGAAGCAGGATGAGTAGCTCATTGATTGTACATTGTGACAACTGTAGCACATTGAAATTGTTCTTGCACCGGACTGGGGTCTGTACGTCTCTCTGTTTTTTCCTCTTTGAAAGAGGAAATGATTTCTTCCTTGTCAGGACATGAGCCCCAGTACCTGATTCCAGCTAAGCACCATCACGAGATCTTGAAATGTTGCTTTACACTGCCTCTGTGTTTGATGGAAAGAGGGAAGGTGGTGAGCCAGGCTCTTGAGGGTGCTTCCTCAGAGCACTGGCAGCTGGCTGAATGCTGACCTCTTTGCAGTATGCAAACTAGCCCAGAACTTTGTGGACCTTGCTGCATTTACTGGTACCACCAGGCAACTTTTAGACTTCTAGTCGTATAACTCATGCATGGAAAAGTTGTGTAATTCTTCTCATCAATCCCACTTCCAGGACAGGACTTTTCTGTGTGGTCTGCTGCTGAGATTTTCACCAGTCTAGTTCTGAAAGAATTAAAACAGGATCATGTGCTCCCCCAGGAAACAATTCTGCAGCATTAATGACTATCATTATTGGGGAAAATTTCCTTATATTTTCCTCTGTTCTTAAAATTATTCTTTCTGTATTTCTTCACTGTGCTCATTCCTTTCCTTTGTAAACAGTCTGCTTTCTATATTAATGTTACAAGTAGCATGAAGTAACTGAAAAGTTTAAATTATGAGAAATACATTTATATTATTCATTTGTTCCCTAAAATTGCCTGAAGGGTTTCTATTTTACCCCTGCAGTCCCTTGATCTTAATGTTTCCTTCACTTGAACATCCTGATATTATATATATTTTTCATCTGCTTCAGAATTAGACAGACCAGAAGTGATACCTTTGCCAATTCATCTTCACTTACACTTTCTTCATTCAGCCTGTCAGACACTACTGAAAAAGGGAGACAAAGCTGGAACATGACAAATAGGCACTGTGATTGTTTTCAACATGCCACAAAAAAGTAGGACAAAATATCTTAATGTTTTCCTCTTTTCCTTCATCTTTCATTCAGCAAAGATTTGCTGTCATTTATAAAGGTCACTGGCCTGTGAAGCACCTGAGAAGGCAAAAACTTTTTCTTCCTCTCCAAGTATGTATCCAAGCTGCAAGAATAACATAAACCTTTTATTATACGATGGGTGGCTGCAGCCACAGCTAGTCACAATCAGTTAAATAAAACAGAGGCAGTCCCCTAAAATCCTTATGTCTGCCGAAACAAGCCAGTTCTACTAAGATAAAATGATGTTTCAGTGGAAGCATTTTGAAACTTTGACAGCTCTGACAGTTTTTATTTCAATGATCCTGGAATATTTTTAAATGAGGGCATTTAACCTGGTGCAAAAGGCCAAGATAGCAATCAATAGATTCCTATGTCTTTTGTTGTACATGTAGTGTGTAGGCATTTTGCAAGTATGGCTAGTCAGCACATTCTTCCTCTCCACAAAACAAAACTGTTTCCTCACAAATCTCTTGGGAGATTATGAATCTATGACCTTAAGGTAAAATATTTTCTATTTGGAAAGTCTGCCATAATCTATTACAATACATATTATTTACCTAACTCATATATCTCCCCACCACCACCCCCCCAGCCAAGATGATACTAAGAAGAATCACTTCTTATGCATTGCTTTTCCTCTCCAGTGAAATTTTTGATGGAGAAATAACTTAAGCAGTAGGTAAGACAGGAGCATGAAACACCAAAAGTACAGTTACTATTAAGTACTATAAAAGCTTTTTCCCTGTCAAAATATTTTGACGTCTAATCAAAATATTTTAGGTTTGAACTTTCTGTAGTTTTCCTTCCTCATGAAAAATTACCAAGACAAAAAAAATCTAAAAAAAAAAGAAAGTGTTTTGACCTTTTGTATCTGCAAATGGCTGAGAATCCCATCACCATACAAGGGAAGTACCAGGAAACCACTGGCAGTTAACGTTAAGTGGCCATCTTAGTAAGACTGCTCAAATGTATAAACATCTATTTACAGAGAAAAAAGCATTCAGTACCTTGTGCCCATGTGAGAGAATGAACAGAGAGTATTCAGATATTATTTTTTTCAAAATGTGTTTTTTCTGTACATTATAATTTCTAGCCTTTAAATTAGCTAAATGATATGATAGGATTTGAGATGGGTCTGTGGATATCCTTTTGTGAAAAAAAAAAAAAAAGCTTTTTTTTTTGTTTGTTTGTTTATGAGGCAATGATGCATTTCACAGACTTCACCTTCAGACTTTGGAGGTCGCAATTCAGAAGAATAGATCTGTAAGAAGGTAAAATCTAGGAAGAAGGGCAAACTCCCTGAAAATGGGAAGCACCAAGTATGATGCTTCTCAGGAATAAGCAACATGAAACAGGAGCTGCATGGCAGAATGGGTGTTTATCCTGGATCAGCAGGCACAGAAAGCAAGCACCATACCTATTATATATTGCTTTAGGGAACTATAAAAAAGTGAGGCTGTTTAATCCTGTACTCCCAAAATATGAGTGCAAGGTGCTTGTCTTACCAGTTGGTCATGAAAAATTGCTCCTATAAAGTCTCCAACAGATTTAGCATGCTGTGAAAAATTTGAGTCCTCTGATTGCTTTAAACAGATGCTGCAGACCTAGAGCTGAAGCTCTGACTCTGATGATAAGGTACAGGTTGTTAAAAACCAACATCAGTTCCTCATCTTCCCCCCCAAAACAAACAAACAAACAAACCAACCTTTTCCACCCATCCAGATTTTCTCCCTAAAATCTTTTTGTGATTTTCTTTCCAGAAACCTTTCTGCCTTCATTACGTCTGTGCCACAGAGGCATTTCAACTATCCCATCTTGTTTGCAACAGAGATGAATGAGTCCAACTCACAGGAATACATACTAGTACTTACCCTGAAGGCTAACACAGGATTTTGGTGATTGAGTCTTGTGTATGGCAATAGGATACCCTTGCATATCGGAACAGGAATATAAATTGCATCTAACACTCAGGCATTCTTGACAGTCATTTTGATATATATTTGGGGGCCAGTTTTCTAAAGTATTTAAATGACCGAAGAATAGATATCTAATTTTCAGAAGAGGTATATACCAGTTGAAACCTGATTAGACCTACTAACTCTAACTTTTCTAACTTTCTGTGTAAAGTAGAAATTAAGATTCTTGAATATTTTTTCCTTATTTTATTTAGCAACTTTATCTAAACTAACTTTAAGCAATCAAATAAATAATATTAAAAAAAAAAGCCTACTGAGAAGATTTTCTTTACATAACTGAATTGACCACACAGTCTCACTCCTGGCACCACTACTAGGTTGCTTCAAAAAAAAAAAAAAATCAGCTTTGTTAATCATTCTGAACATTAGCAAACTTAAATGCCTTAAAGAAAAAGATAAGACAAAGAATCAGGATACCACCAGTACCTTCTTATATCTCTATCAGCAGAGTCATTTCACTGGTGCAATCTGTATGACATACTCTTATAAAGAAAGGTAAATATGTGAACGTCTTTAATAGAAATTGAACTTCTGCTCCAAACTTACATGAAATTCATGTTCATTGATTTTAAGGTATGAGCTGTCTTCCAAGCACAGGAAAGTTCCATACCTGGTCTGAAAAAAAATAGATTTATTACTTCAAATACCTACCCCTTACTGATTTTGATTTTCCTCCTGCTTTGCTAAAATGACACATACCCAAACTAACGAAGCATGTACATTATGTTAGTTGTTATTTTTGTTGCAAGCACGTGTCAAAGCTTCCAGACCCTTGAGGGCTGATACGTTGGTCAAATAAATCATACAGATGGGTAATAATACAGTGTGCTCTAATGTTCCTTTACATGTCATATTATTTTCCTGCACTGCTTATCAGCAATTGCATGTTTGCTGTAAAAAATGTGCTGTTGTGTGGGCAGTTCTTGCTACATCTGAATGACTCTGAAGTGGAAGACAGTAAAATTCTTGTTTAGAGGTACAAACAGGAGATAAGATGCAAACTGTTTGGAGTATTCCAGATCTCTGGATGAGTTAAATCTTCTGCAGAGGTCCAGAACATAGATTATACATGAGCCATGTACTGACAAAAACCTGTTTTGATAATTGAAGTGGATTTTAAGTGATGCATAATTTGGAACTGACTCTTTACAGCAGTAGATAAGGTCAGGTGTGCAATTTACCTATGGATCAGACCAAGTACGCGGTGGTGTCTCCATAGGAGTAGCAGTACAAAGGAACTCTGATCCCATTGCACAGAAAGCTTGATACTACCCCTGTGCTTAAGATTTGGAGACAGAAGAGAAGTAAAAGAGGGTTTAATTTCACATTACCAAGGAAAAAACAAAACAAAGCAAAACCCTGCAGCTCACAATTTCTAGAATTATTTGTCTTCGTGCTCCTCTGTTTCTGAGTATGCATTGGAAGATATGGGTGAACCATTCTTGTACATAGGTCTTCCAAAAAGCAGTCAGGGCGTGACTTATCTGCCTGTACTGGGACAGGTGTAAGAAACGTATGAAAGGATATGCAAGTGTCTGCAGTTTAAAAACCACATAGATTGTAGTATATTAATGCAAAATTAATTAAGAGCTAATGAGTAAGATTATCAAAATTGCAAGATGCTGTTCAAAATATGCCAAGGATCACAAATAAAACTACTTCCTAGTAGCATAATATAGAATAAACCAGTAGGCTTAGAATTTAAGTTTATAAAAATAAGGTATTTAACTGATCAGGTATACATTTTCCATATTATGAAGCGTATTTCAAAGAATCATAGAATAATTGAAGTTGGAAGTGATATCTGTCCAATGTTATCTAGTCCATTTCTCCCCTTGCTCAGAGTAAGATTAACTAGAGCAAATTGCTTAGGATTTTGTCCATTTTTTTTTTTTTAAATATCTCCAAGGATGAAGATACCAGAGCTTCTTTGGCAACTTGTACCAATGTTCTATTGTACTTGTGAATTTTATCCTGAACTTTGGAAGGAAGGGAGACAAACAGAAAATGAAAATGAAATTTGTCATTGTCTTGTCTTAGCAAGATGAGACACAAATAATTAAGAACAATACAGCTATATTTTGAAAACCTTTTTTCTGTTTTAAAATAATTTCAGATAATATTATCAATAAAAAAAAAATTGCTACTTTCCTTTAATGTATATAACAAAAGACGGCTCTTAAATACTGTATATTTGGTGTTGATCCATTCTCAGAAAGCCCAGACAGTTACTGACCTTACAGGCAGAATGGTATGAGAGAAGTAACCAGAAACTTTCCACTAATTTCAGTGGGCTTTAATGCTAAAACAGGTCTCAAATATTTTAAGCCAATATGAATTTGCCACATCTATATTTTCCCGAGATAACGGTAATATGAGAAAACAGTTTTGATATTTAAATTAGTCAAATGTTTAATTATGAAAGTGTTTAAAGAAGAACGCTCAGCTTCATTACACTTCAATGGCTTGTAAATTGGCAACTAGCTGTAAATTAACTCTTGGATTTCTTTAGGTTAAATTATTTTTAATGCTATCTTTGAAATCTTCATTTTTCATATGATATAAAACATGATAACATGGTCATTTCCATATAAAAAATGTGTTTCCTAGCTGGGGAAGAAGAGGGGAGAGAGGAGGGCAAATGGGACACTTTATAATAATAGTCGTTAATTTCTCTTTTTTCCTCTTTTGTGCTCTGTTCTTTTCTCATAGACCTGCAAAAAAAAGTATAAATTATATAGTATAGTATATTATATTATACTATATATAGTATATTATATTATACTATATATTATAGTATAAAGCATTTCTGGGAAGCATGTATTCTAGAGATGCTAAAGTCCTGATCTTCACTTCACAGACGAATCCCTGGTATGGTTTTCACTATTTTTCCTTGAATATTTATTGCAAAAGACTTCCATTTTCCTCTTCATTCCTCTTTTTTTTTTTTTTGAGTGTTCCCATCACTGATCCTGTTGCATTTCATAGCATGCAGAACATGGAACCTGACAGTTTTGTTCATTTACTTATCAAAATTTCCACCTAGGGAAAAATATAATAAATCTGTCAATACATTAGTTAAACATTAATATTTTACCTCTCTGTCTAGGAAAAAAAAAAAAAGGCTTACTTTAAAAGAACGATTTCTAAAGATCTATTAAAAAGATATATAAGAAGGATAAAAGCAGGGAGATAGGATAGATGACTTGGCTCAAATAAAAGGACTGGTAAATATCTTGTCTATAGACTGAAACAAATAATATTTTAGGAACTGTACCAGAAAGCGTGAAACTGTATGGCTAACTAGCGTAATTCTTTTATTGCTTATCAAAGTGAATGTGAAAGAGTGTGAGAAAATAGGCAATGAATTTTTAAAGGTGGGAGAGGAAAACTTATAATCATGGTCATTATCTGCACAGGGCTAGCAGTTAAGAAAACCTGGTGCAGATTTAAGGCAGGATTTCAAACCTTGCTCTGAAGGTTGTAATTAAGATGACTCAGCATCAAGTACCTGGTAAGAAAAGCTGGGGAGCTAGTCTCAGGTGGATGCAATGCCAGTCATTTCCTCTCCCTCTGTGCTGTCAGCTACATTAATCACTTTGTTTTTATTATGTTAAACAAAATGGGCAACTACCTCAAGAAAAGACAATTTGCCTTTTTTTAAGTTGTGGACACAATTGTTGTTAATGTAGTTAGCAATTTATATTTTCTTCTGTTTTGTTACTTCCTAATAATAATTAAAGTTTAGGAAAAGATTTCCATGCAAATTTTCTTGTATTTAAACACCTTCATTAACCAACTAAACAAAACTTCATGTTTGATTGAAGTCTACATCTTCATGAAAACATATAAATGTCAAGAAAATCATGTCTCCTTTCCACCTCTAAAACTCCTAAATATTTTCTCTGCTTCTGTGGAAAGCAAGGCATTTTGTAATCTTCCCTTTGAACTTTGAAAGTGTTTCATTCATGTGAAAGCTAACTTTACTGTAAGCAGGAAACAATCATTTACCTGTGGGAAGAAGGAAAGACAAAAAATGGTTCTAGCTCTCTGTTAATAATATTAGCTTTTCGGATGGGAAAAAAAAATTGCAAAAACAATACATGTTAGAATGATCTGTGACTGCTTCCCCCTCAAAAAGCTGGACTAACTTCTGCCAGTTCGAAATGGTGTGTTGAAAGATTCTGGAGAGCAATCTGAAGGTTTGATGAAGGTGACAAAATACTTCCAGCACTCAATTTAGGGTAAAAATCATGTTCCAGTACTCCAAATGTAGTGTATTTCTTTGTGCTGAACAGTATTTTTCTTCCAGCAGAATAGTCCCCAGAGGCATAGTGATAATACAGATAGACATCCATGAAGAATCAAAACTGAAATTAAGCCCACCCATTTTACAAACTATGAATAGGCTTCCCATCCCTCCCTTGTTCATACTGAATGTAGAAGAATTTGGAACATTAATGTGCTCCAGATGAAAACCATCAAAATTATTAAGAAATAACAGGTTTGTCTGCTGTGTATACACGTTACAGGATGATAGCCTTGGGCAGGCTAGCTTAACAGTGACATTCTGCAGCTCAATATTCAATACCTGGCATGATGTGTAATACCTGCACCTGTAGGTTACCAGGCTATTAAGGTCCTATTTCACATCCTCTTTGTACAGTGACAAAGCAATAGAAACCTAGTCTTACTGATTGGGCTATCCTGAGTGTTTTCAGAAAACAAGTATAAGGCATAAAGCTTACAGTGATTACCTTCAGCTGGTATTTAGCTATCTACACAATGTAAACAAAAAAAATAGTCTGGTCTAAGTGTAAAAATTCACAAAAATAACAAAAAAAGAGCCTTCATTATCATTCACAGCCATAAGCAAGAGTTTGTTAGGTGCTCCCTAGGTAGTCTTTCATCTGCTTTGTAGCTGCACATCCTAGAATAACAGTATGAGCACTCACTGTTCAGTAGCCCTTCATGTATTGCAGTACTATGACTGCTCAGACAAGACACACCTCTGATCAGAACTTGGCAGCACAGGTGTTTTTTCTGTAATAGCAAGAGAAAATTTATCGCTGACTAAAAAAATATTTTCATTGAGCTTGAATCAATCACAAAAAAGAATTCATGTCCTGCCCTCCTTTTGACCAACAAACTTTTTTTTTGTTGTTTTTTTAATTTCTGGATTTCTTTCTGGTGTTCAAGGAAAGACGTTTATTCTGACAAATCTCTCTCTCTCTCTCTCTCTCTCTCTCTCTTGTTTTATTATATTTAAAAGTGCTGAATTGGGAAAACATTTGTCTTACGTAGACTGTGCAAGAATTTTAAGCAGCCTGTGTCTTTTAGCAGCTTTCTTAATCATGCTTGGTTTACTGTCATGCACCATTCCGGTGGAGAGAGACCATTTCACAGCACTGTAATAAAGCATCTGTATTTTTCATTATCAGCAAGAGGGTCTAAGTTGTTTTCTTCTACCTCCCTTTCTCCCTTCAGTTTTTACAGTTGTGGTTACAATAGAATAAGCAAAACATAAATTACCAGTTAAAAATTCAGTCAGAAAAGAAGGAAATCTGTAGGAGGTACAGAATACTGCTTGGGTTGAGCCCAGACAATCCATTACGATGGGCTGTTTGACATTTTTCAGCCACCTGTATGTTGCCATGACTTCCTCAAAACATGAAATAATTCAGGTTGGAAAAGACCTTGGGAGCTGACCTCATTCAACCTCCTACTCAAAGAGGGGCTACACTTGAATAAATGCAGACTGCTAAGGACTTTATCCAGTAGGCTCTTTAAACAATATGCTAGCACCACTCACTTTCCAAATCCCTGCCTAAAATGTGATTTGAATTCCTTTGTCATTTCAGCTACCTAACCGGAACAAACCAGTATTTATACAAGTCTATTTTATTCTCCATTTCTCTGCTGAAATACTGGCCCCTTTACGGAAATAGGCACTGTGGGAAGGAAGGATGTTTTTATGGTAAAGTCAATGAGTTATGAAAAAGTGTTCCAGGCTCTGCTGCAGTAATTTTCAGAGCAAAACCCTTCTGCTCTCTGTACAACATTCCTCTGGTATACCAACATGGATGTTACATGCTCTGGGCATTTCTCAAACATTGTGAGATAAAGTACTAATGTGAGAGAATAATCTGCTTTTCTCTTTACCTTGGAATAGCTGATCAAGTCTCAGCTCTTCAGCTCTAGCAAAGAAAGAACTGTCAGTGTCCTCTTTCCTGAGCTTTCATTATTCCTATTAGTGATGTGCGTACAGTATGTGAAAACACGTATTCAATGGTTGTGTACTGTCAGGAGGTACGGACATTTCTGTCTCCAGGTTTTACAATACATTTGAGATGCAACCCTTTTGTTCAGATGAACCAGCCAAGCTACTTTCCCATGTCCTCCTGCCAGTGCTGCCCTCACCTTGCTAGGTAAGAAGGTTAGTATGCCACTGAATGCACCACTGATACCAACAAATGTTGTTTCTCATAAACAGCATAAGCCAGATGCAGACTATTAGATAGCATTTGGGATTCAGATTCCAAAAGCTTTTGAGCTTCTTTTCATGCTGAAGGCAGAAATTGAAGATATTAATTGCACTGCTTATAGCTTCAGCCTCTTCATCTGAATGAGATGCTTTGTGATTTCCATAAACCCCAGGAGTATGAAGCTTGAAGCCGAAATATATTTCCTGACAGATTGACAAATAGGGCAGATTTTTTTCTTATTATATCTATTGGAATTGAAAACACTACCACATATAAATGCCAAAAAAAGACCCTTTTTATACATAAGAGTATTGTTTCCAGAAATGCTTTGAAAGATTTTCTTCATTAATATTCCTCCTTCTTGTTCCACACAGGGAAGCTTTTTTTTTTTTTTTTTAACTGATTATATATTGCATAAAAACAATGTAATTCTGGAAACCACTAAGGGTAGTTTGTATAACGAAAAAGACTTTATTCTGCCATTGTTCAATACTGAGACAAATCAGAAATAATTTTACTATAGTCATACTGCCTGATAGGGGCAAGAGCGATCAGAATTGCTGCCAGGTGTTTTTTTTCAGAGAAATATTCTGGGAGATACTGGCATTACTGTATTTTGGTTGTACATAAATGACTGATGGTAGAATCATACGCCATCTGTTCATGCTAATTATATGAAATGTTTGTAATAAAACTAAAACTCAGCTTGTTTCTTATACTGCTGAAATTCCCACCATTACTGTAGAAGATTTATTAAGGTCTATGAATTTTAGAGTGGAAATTGTGATCTTGCCATTAAGAAACCTGAAGCAAGATGACATGTTATTCATTGAATCAAGAGTGTTTTAACGTGAGCAGTATTCTTGTTGTGAGTTAATTTTGTTATGTGGCTCTGGGTAGGAGTTAAACTCAACCTGAAATTCAGATGAGAGGAAGCAAGGGTGAACCTCTGCAGAATAGAAGCGAAAAAGAGCATTCTGATAAGTGTCTTGATGACTTTCAGTCAATTGTCAGTGGCTTTTCGCATAATGTGTATGAATGGATATGCTGGTGCATAGGTATGTGACAGAGATGAAGGCTGTCTGCTCTCCCTTACCCTTTTTGTGAAACATTTGTGACCCTGAATATCTCTTTCCAGAAGCATGATCCTTTTCTCTTATTGTTGTAAGGCAGAGACTGTTGATGCCAGTTAGTCAGAGGCAAAAGAGGTTCCTGGCACAGTCAGGGTACAGGGCAAGAAAAGGGTCCTCCATATAAGAGCACAAATTTGTCAGGAAGTAGGGGACTGGGTTAGGGTAACTTAACACATGAATTTCGAGCAACACCCTGTCCATCCAAATTATATTGGTGACCCTTTCTGAGCAATTTCAAGAAAGAACAGGTGCTTAAGGACACCCTTGGTGTTGTTAGCATCTTCCTGTGGGGATGACTAGAGGATCCCGCACACAGTGTAGCCTCATCTCAGAGTTTTGCTTACTGTGTCTTATTGCTGCAGTGGACTGACTTAATCTCCAGCATCAATAAAAGGAATAGATGGAAGTATACATGGAAATAGATGGAAGAATACATGGCTTGTATTCTGCTCAGCTGTGTGTTGGTGTAAGGGGAAACAAGTATTACTGCCATTTATGAGGTATAACAGACATATTTAGGTATTTTGCTTTTAAACATTTATTTGTTTTATTAGTTAGCTTGAAAAGAGAGTACAAACCCTATCACTTCTGTCAGCTAATGAAGAAAAACACTTGGGCACAGAAACAAGACTATTAATAAGAAGGACTATGTACTAAGGATCAGAAGATCAGTTTCTGTTCACAACTCTGTGTTATCTGCCTTTTAGTCTTTTCCATCTTCACAGTGGAGATGATAATACCTAACTGCCAAGAGAAAATATTTTGTGATCTATAGCTGAAAGAATGATGTAAGTCTAAATATTATTTCAGTATCTTCTTCCCACCCACTCAGTAAGTAAAATATGTTAGAATTATGGAAAGTGATGTGATAATTATTGTACGGAGGCTGAATTTGAAGTTGAAAGCATGTTATAGCTTATTATATATAATACCTCTCAGACACTATGCCAATGAGGTTGGTTAAAAACTAAATAGAACAGATATTAAGCAGGCTAAAATAGCCACAGATAGAGCAGCACAGTTGCAGTTTCCTTGAATGAACAACATGAATAAACATCACAAGTTACTTTGGTTGCAAAGCTTCACAGCATACTTCAAGCTCTGATTACAATGCAATAAAGGGTGCTCCAGTCTCTCCAGGTAAGAGACTGGGTGATGCAATGGATTTCACTTGTGGGGGAGTTACAGACAAAGTGCAGTGAATAAGGATGATATGTCTTCTCACTGTTGAGTTTGTTTAGGAGGTCAAAAACAAACAAAACTTTTTGTTGTTGTTAGGCTTTAAAATCAGGTTTGGTTTTTTTTTTTTTTTTTTTTTTTTTGAAGATGCTTTATAATGCAATTAGAGATCTCCTGGAGGCACTAATTGGATCATAAAGTGTCTTCTTCATGTTCCCGCTGAAGAGAGAGGAAAAAAGGATCACTTCACGTCCTCTTTGCACCTGCTAATATGTTTGTGAGACATCTTACAATTAAATTATAAGCACCTAGATGAGACTTTAAATTACCAACTATAGAGCTAGAACCTTGGGTCAGATGGCAGAATCCACAAACTCATAGCTTAATGAAGCCTTGTTAACACCTTCTGGCCTTTTTACTCCTCCTGGGGTGTAAAAGAAAAAGATCTTTGCTTTTCCAGTGCCCTGAGTTCTTAATATTCTCTCTCAAAGCAGTGGTCTAACTACATCCTAGCCTAAGTGTGATTTGTTGCTAAGCATACAATACGTCTTTTCAATACTCTGGCCCAGGGAGGGATCCTGACAGCAGGCATAATATGGATGGGTCTTATAATCACTTAAAACTCCTGGGCAGTTGGCTCTGAAAAGGAACTGCCCAGTGAATGTGAAAAGTGAAGGCTGTGGAAGTTCTATCCTACATGGAGGCCGATACTGGGAAACAAGGCAATTATGGTGCTAAATGTGGAAAATGTAGAACAACATAGGGTGCAGTATCCCCAAAGCGCTATGAAGCAGAGGAGCCTGGGACTCAAAAAAACAGAAGTTCATGAGATTGCAGTGCTGCGCCTTCAAGAATTCTTCTTAATATAGAGAAGGTGTTGGTCCCCTTCTCATGCTTCTATTAGTACCAAATCAGTTGCACACAGTGTATACTCTGGTAAAGAGGCTCTTGAGGCTCTTGATCATATTTCTGACTTATGTATTAACCAAAATAAAATCTAGATTTAAATATTATAATTATATTTGGAACAGAGAATCTTTCCAGGGAACTGCTGGGCAAACTCAAGTGGAAGAGGAGAGTCTACAGATCATGGAAGGAGAGGCTGGCCACTTGGTAGGAATATAAGGCTGTTGTCACAGGATGTAGGGATGCAACTAGGAAAGCTAAGGCCTCCTTAGAATTAAACCTTGCAAGAGGTGTCAAGGAGAACAGAAAGGGCTTCTTCAAACACATTGCAGATAAAACTAACACTAGAGGCAATGTAGGCCTACTAATGAATGAGGTAGATGCCCTGGTGCCAGAAGATAAAGAGAAGGCGGAGTTACTGAATGCCTTCTTTGTCACTGTCTCTAATGCCGGAGGCTGTCCTGAGGAGCCCCATACCCCTGAGGCCCAGAGGAAGTTGGAATAAAGGAGAAGTTTGCCTTGGTTGATGAGGGCTGGGTAAAGGACCAATTAAGCAAACTGGACATCCATAAGTCCATGACTCCTGATGGGATGCACCCGTGGGTGCTGAGGAAGCTGGTGGAAGTCATTGCTAGGCCACTCTTCATCATCTTTGGTAAGTCATGGGCACCACGAGTAGTGCCTGAGGACTGGAGGAAAGCAAATGTCACTCCACTCTTAAAAAAGGGCAAGAAGGAGGACCTGAGTAACTATAAACTGGTCAGCCTCACCTCCATCCCTGGTAAGGTGATGGAACAACTTACCCTTGGTGTTCACAGAATCACAGAATTGTAGGGGTTGGAAGGGACCTCTAGAGATTATCGGGTCCAACCCCCTGCCAAAGCAGGTTCCCTAGAGCAGGTTGCCCAGGTAGGCGTCCAGGCGGGCCTTGAATATCTCCAGAGGAGACTCAACAACTTCCCTGGGCAGCCTGTTCCAGTGCTCCGTCACCCTTACCGTGAAGAAGTTCTTTTGCATGTTGGTGCAGAACTCCCTGTGATCCATTTATTGGCCACTGTCCCCACAAACCACTGAAAAGAGGTTGGCCAAATCCCTCTGTCTCCCACGCTTAAGATATTTGTAAACATTAATAAAAACCTCAGTCTTCTTTCCTCAAGGCTGAACAGACCCAGGTCTCTCAGTCTTTCCTCAGAGGGAAGATGCTCCAGGCCCCGTACCATCTTTGTGGCCCTCTGCTGGACTCTTTCCACAGATCCCTGTCTTTTTTGTACTGGGGAGCCCAGAACTGGACACAGTACTCCACATGAGGCCTGACCAGGGCAGAGTAGAGAGGGAGGATCACCTCCCTTGACCTGCTGGCCACACTCCTTTTAATACACGCCAGGATCCCATTGGCCGCCTTGGCCGCTAAGGCACACTGCTAGCTCATGGTCAACCTGTCGTCCACCAGGATCCCCAGGTCCTTCTCCGCAGAGCTCCTCTCCAGCAGGTCGTCCCCCAGCCTGTACTGATACATGTGGTTGTTCCTTCCCAGGTGCAGGACTCTACACCTGCTCTTGTTAAACTTCATTTGGTTTCTTCCTGCCCTGCTCTCCAGCCTGTTCAGGTCTTACTGAATGGCAGCACAGCTTTCTGGCGTGTTGGCCATTCCTCCCAGCTTTGTATCATCAGCATACTTGCTAAGGGTGGACACTATTCCCTCATCAAGATCATCGATGAAGGTGTTGAACAAGATAGGACCCAGCACCGACCCCTGGGGAACACCGCTAAGTCACAGGTCTCCAGCTGGACTCTGCGCTGCTGACCACCACCCTCTGAGCTCGGCCAGTCAGCCAGTTCTCAACCCACCTTACTGTCCACCCGTCTATCCCACATTTTCTCAGCTTTGCTAGCAGGATGTTGTGGGAGACAGTATCAAAAGCCTTGCTATAGTCAAGTTAGATGACATCCACTCCTCTCCCCCCATCTACCCTTTGTGTAGAGCCTGAGAAACAGCCATGACCAGGTTGAGAGCTTGTGGGTGAAAATCAAGGATCGGTCATGTAAAGGACATCTAGTTGTTGGGGTCTGCTACAGGCCACCTGATCAGGGGGAGTCTGTTGATGAGGTCTTCTTGCTTCAGCTGCAAGAACTGTCACGCTCACAAGCTCTTGTCCTGATGCGGGATTTCAACCACCGAGATATCTGCTGGGATAGTGACACAGTGGGTTCCAGACAACCCAGGAAATTCCTGGAGTCTGTTGAGGATAACTTCCTGGTCCAGGTAATAGACAGATCAACCCAAGGTGAAGCCTTACTAGACCTCATGCTCACCAATACGGAATAGAGCATTAGAGAAATTAAGATTAGAGGCTGCCTGGGCTGTAGCAACCATGTCCTGGTAGAGTGTGTGGACTTGAGGAATACGGGTCTGTCAAAAAGCAGAGTCGGGACCCTGAACTTCAGGCTGCTCAAGGAACTACTGGCTGGGATCCCCTGGGAAACTGTCCTTAAGGGCATAGGAATGGAACAGAGCTGGCAGCTCTTTAAGGACACCCTTCTGAGAGCTCAAGAGCTCTCCATCCCCCAGCAGAAGAAATGAAGCAGAGGAGGCGGGCGACCGGCATGGCTGAGCAAGGACCTGCAGCTTAAATTGCGGGAAAAGAGGGAAATGTACAGGAAGTAGAAGCAGGGTCATGTAGCCTGGGCGGAATACAGGGGTGTCATCCGGATGTGTAGAGAGAGGATCAGGAAAGCCAAGGCACAGATGGAGCTGAACTTGGCAAGGGATGTGAAGAATAACAAGAAGTGGTTCTACAGATACATAGGCAGGAGGAGACAGGCCAAGGAGAGTGTTCCCCCTCTAATGAACAAGAATGGAGAATTGGCTTCCTCAGACATGGAAAAAGCTGATACTCAATAAGTGCTTTGCCTCAGTCTTCACTGATGGTCAAGTTTCCTATGTCTGTCAGGATCCTGAACCTCAAGGAGAGGGTGAGAGGAGAGAATTCCATCCCACTGTGACAGTGGAATAAGTCTGGATTGTGTATATGTCCATGGGGCCAGATGGCATACCTCCCAGGGTGCTGAGGGAGATGGCTGATGTGGTTGCCACGCTGCTCTCCATCATATTTGAAAAATCATGGCTGTGGGTGAAGTCCCCAGTGACTGGAAAAAGGGAAACATTACACCCATTTTTAAGAAAGGGAGAAAAGAAGAGCCAGGGAACTCCAAGCCACTGAGCCTCACCTCTGTGCCTGGGAAGATCATGGAGCAGATCCTCCTGGAAGACATGTTAAGGCATGTACGAGATAAAGAGGTGATCCAAGACAGCCAGCACGGCTTCACCAAAGGCAGTCTTGCCCAACCAATCTCGTGGCCTTCTATGATGGAGTGATGGCATCGGTGGACAAAGGAAGGGCGATGAATATCATCTACCTGGACTTGAGCAAAGCCTTTGATATGGTCCCTCACCACATTCTTCTCTAAATTGGAGAGGTATGGATTTGAAGGATGGACTGTTAGGTGGATAAGGAATTGGTTGACTGGTCGCAGCCAAAGTGTTCTGGTCAACGGTTCTATATCTGGGTGGAAGCCGATCACAAGTGGTGTCTTGGGACCAGTGCTCTTCAACATCTTTATCAATGACATAGACAATGGAATTGAGTGCACCCTCAGCAAGTTTGTGGATGACACCAAGCTGAGTGGTGCAGTCAATACAATAGAGGGAAAGGATGCCATCCAGAGGGACCTGGACAGGCTGAAGAAGTGGGCCCATGAGAACCTAATGAGGTTCAACAAGGCCAAGTGCAAGGTGTTGCACTTGTGCAGGGGCAATCCCAGGTATTTATATAGACTGGGAGAAGAAGAACTTGAGAGCAGCCCTGTGGAGAAGGATTTGGGGGTCCTGATGGATGAGAAGCTGGACATGAGCCAGCAGTGCGCGCTTGCAGTCCGGAAGGCCAACCAAGTTCTGGGCTGCATTAAAAAAGGGGTGGCCAGCACGGAGAGTGAGGTGATTGTCCCCCTCTACTCTGCTCATGTGAGACCCCACCTGGAATACTGCGTGCAGGCCTGGGGCCCCCAGCACAAGAAGGATGTGGAGCTCTTGGAACAGGTACAGAGGAGGGCCACTAAGATGATCAGAGGGCTGGAGCACCTCTCCTATGAAGAAAGGTTGAGGGAACCAGGCTTGTTTAGCTTGGAGAAGAGAAGGCTCCGTGGAGACCTCATTGCGGCCTTCCAGTACTTGAAGGGAGCATATAAACAGCAGGGGAAACGCCTGTTCACATGTGTTGATAGTAATAGGACAAGGGGGAATGGTTTTAAACTAAGACGGGAGATTTAGGTTAGATATTAGGATGAAGTTTTTCACTCAGAGGGTGATGAGGCACTGGAACAGCTTGCCCAGAGAGGCTGTAGATGCCCCATCCCTGGAGGCATTCAAGGCCAGGCTGGATGCGGCTCTGGGCAGCCTGCTCTAGTGGTTGGCAACCCTGCCCAGAGCAGGGGGGTTGAAACTAGATGATCTGTGAGGTCCTTTTCAACCCGGGCCATTCTATGATTCTATGATTCTATGATTCTATGATATGCCTAGAGACAACGCCAATGGCCATTTTAACGAGGACCTCGCGCGGATCGTCTGCAGCGAGGGCTCCTGGAAGGGAGACAGACAGAGCCAACCCCTAAACACCCCCACCCCCCCACACCCCCGAATAACGCGGCGCAGACCCGTTTGGTCAGAGCCGCAGCCCCCCCCGCAGGATCTGTGCTTGTGCCGCCGGGCGCGCTGACGTGCTGAGGGCGGAGCCAGGGGTGACAGCAGCCAACCCCCCTGACGGTATAAAAGCAATCCCCAGGGAGCGCTGCGACTCTAGAGCGCCGCAAACAGGAGCGGCTTGGAGGTTAGCGCAGGCAGTTAGCCCGGGGCAGTTCAGGCAAGGCAGGGAGGAGAGTGGGGAGGATCCTCTCCTCCCTTTCCCACCTCCCTTTCTCTTTCTCTCTTCTCCTTGGGGAACTCTGCCTTTTAGAACTTATATTTCACCATGGTGGGCACCCGTCGCAGCAGCCAGGCTGAGGCGGCAACCCAAACTGAGGGGACATGGCCTCTCTGGGCTCAGATGGGCAGCCGGGTGGATCCCCTGAGGGGTGAAGTGGCAGTCCAGACTGGAGACTGTGGGGAGCTCCGGAATCTGGAGGCCCCCCTGGGTCCTGAGGGAAGAGAGGGCTGTTGCGGGGTGTGCCCTGCTCAAGGAACTGCTTGAGCAGATGGCTGGGCTGCAGCGAGAAATGGGCAGCCTGAGGGGCTCCTGGAAGTCTCTGAGGGAGATGAATAGGAAGTGTCAACCTGCCCTTGCTGAGGCCCAGCAGCCCCCTCCTAAGTCCCTGCAAGGGGTAGTAGCCGATCCAGCTGCTCACCTGCAGGACAGTGGGCTTGACCGCCCACAAGAGGAAAGGGGCTGGACACTCGTCTCAGCTCAAAGCAGAAAGAGGCGTCTGCCCCCAACACCCACGGTGTCCCTGGGTAATAGATTTGAGGCTCTCGGGCAGGAAAAGAAAAAGGATGATGCTCTGGACAGTAGTCGGAACCCAAGCGCTGAGAAGCATGTCAAGGATGAGGGAAGTACCAAGCACAGGGAGCGGGACTGGTCGTGGTGCTGCATCAAAACCAGTGCCACAAAAAAAGGGCGGAGAGTCTTAGTGATCGGAGACTCCTTGCTGGGGGGCACTGAGGCTCCTGTTTGCTGCCCGGATAACTTCTCCAGAGAGGTGTGTTGTCTTCCTGGAGCGCGTGTCAGAGACGTTAGGAAGGCTCTGCCACAGCTCATTAAACCGGAGGACTACTATACTCTTGTTGTCATTCAGGCTGAGTCCTGGGAAGCTGCAACAAGAAAAATGAGTAATATTAAAAAGGACTTTGCATCCCTGGGGAGGATGTTGAAGATATCGGGGGTGCAGATAGTGTTCTGATCTGTCCTCCCAATGGGTGACCAGGACCCAGAAAGAAGGAGGAGAACGGGACAGGTAAATGACTGGCTGAGGGGATGTCTGGACCAAGGCTTTGGGTATTATGATCTTGGGCAGGCCTCTGAGAAGCCGGGTGTGTGGGCTGCTGACGGACTCCGACTCAGCTAGTGGGGCACAAGTGTATTGGGGAGCAGGCTCTCCGGACTGATTACCAGGGCTTTAAACTAGGTTTGACGGGGGAAGTGAGGGGAGTTAGAAGTGACAGAGAAGGGCTGGGGGATGTTGTCTCTGCTGTCACTGTTGAAGATAGTAGGGAAAAACCTCTGAGTTGTCCCATAGGATCATCTGAGTGCTCCTCGGAGAAGGTAATGATCCTGATACCCCATCCAGAATCTTCTTCTTGCATCCCTCTAGGGGTAACGGCGCATGCTGCTTCCCTAAAATGCCTGTATACCAATGCGTGAAGCATGGAAAATAAACAGGATGAGCTCAAGATCTGTGTACGGTTGTGGGGCTGTGATCTCATTGTGATCATGGAGATGTGGTGGGACAGCTCGCATGACTGGAACGCTGTCATAGAAGGCTATGTCCTCTTTAGGAAAGACAGACTGGGGAAGTGAGGGGGAGGAGTTGTCTTTTATGTGAGGGAGCAATTAGAATGTACCCAGCTCCACCTGAGGGAGGGAGAAGAATGAGTGGAGAGCTTGTGGGTGAGAATCAAGGGGTGGGCTGGTATGGGTGACACTGTTGTGGGGGTGTACTACAGGTCACCAGATCAGGAGGAGGAGGTTCATGAGGCCTTCTACAAGCAGCTGGAAGTAGCCTCGTGATCCCGGGCCATGGTTCTTATGTGGGACTTCAATTATCTAGCCATCTGTTGGGTAAGCAACTCAGCCAGGCACGCGCAGTCCAAACAGTTCCTACAATGCATTGAAGATAATTTTCTGATGCAGGTGGTAGAGGAGCTGACAAGGCAGGGGGTGCTTCTGGATCTTGTTCTTACCAACAGGGATGGGCTTGTTAGGGATGTGAAGGGTGGGGGCAGCTTGGGATGCAGCAACCATGAGATAGTGGAGTTCAAGATGGAACTTGGTGGAAGAAGTAAGGCAAAAAGTAGGATTGCTACCCTGGATTTTCAGAGAGCCAACTTTGACTTCTTCCAGGACCTACTTGGGGGTATCTCATGGGCTAGATTGCTGGAAGGCAAGGGTGCTTGTGAGAGCTGGGCAACATTTAAACAGCACTTCTTCCAAGTTCAGGATCGGTGCATCCCAAGAGTAGGAAATCGGGGAAGGGAGTCAGGAGACCTGCATGGATGAGCAAGGAGCTCATCAACAAGATCGAAAGGAAGAGGAAGGTCTATGAAATGTGGAAAAATGCCTGTCCTCTTGGGAGGAGTATAGGAGTGTTGTCAGGGCCTGCAGGGACGCAATGAGGAAGGCTAAAGCCCACCTGGAGATGAAGCTTGCAAAAGAGATAAAGGATAATAAGTTTGTTTTTTTTTTTTTTTTTTTTTTTTTTTTAAAGTGTAACAGTAAAAGGAGGTAAAAAGACATGAGGTGGGTGTCCTGGTAATGGTGGATGCTGAGAAGGTGGAGATACTGAATGCCTTCTTTGCTTCGGTCTTTGCTTCAAAGACTTCCCCCTGGGACTCCTGGACCCTGGAGGGAGGAGATAGAGTCTGGGATATGGAGAGCTCCCCCCTGGTTGATGCGGGAGTGGTTCGGGAGCGTGTGAGTGGGATCAACACACACAAATCCATGGGCCCCGATGGGATGCATCCACGTGTGCTGAGGGAATTAGCAGAGGTGATCACCGAACCACTCTCTATCATCTTTGAAAGGTCTTGGAGAACAGGAGAGTTGCCTGAAGACTGGAGGATAGCCAGTGTTGCTCCGGTCTTCAAGAAGGGCAAGAAGGAGGATCCAGGAAACTACAGGCCAGTCAGTCTCACCTCTGTCCCTGGAAAGGTCTTGGAACAGCTTGTTCTGGATACCATCTCCAAGCAGTTGGAAGAGAAGAAGGTTATGAGGAGCAGTCAGCATGGAATCACCAAGGGGAAATTGTGCTCAACCAACTTCATTGCCTTCCATGATGGCATCACCAGCTGGGTAGATGGGGAGGAGAGGAGTGGATGTCATCTAACTTGACTATAGCAAGGCTTTTGATACTGTCTCCCACAACATCCTGCTAGCAAAGCTGAGAAAATGTGGGATAGACGGGTGGACAGTAAGGTGGGTTGAGAACTGGCTGACTGGCCGAGCTCAGAGGGTGGTGGTCAGCAGCGCAGAGTCCAGCTGGAGACCTGTGACTTAGCGGTGTTCCCCAGGGGTCGGTGCTGGGTCCTATCTTGTTCAACACCTTCATCGATGATCTTGATGAGGGAATAGTGTCCACCCTTAGCAAGTATGCTGATGATACAAAGCTGGGAGGAATGGCCAACACGCCAGAAAGCTGTGCTGCCATTCAGTAAGACCTGAACAGGCTGGAGAGCAGGGCAGGAAGAAACCAAATGAAGTTTAACAAGAGCAGGTGTAGAGTCCTGCACCTGGGAAGGAACAACCACATGTATCAGTACAGGCTGGGGGACGACCTGCTGGAGAGGAGCTCTGCGGAGAAGGACCTGGGGATCCTGGTGGACGACAGGTTGACCATGAGCTAGCAGTGTGCCTTAGCGGCCAAGGCGGCCAATGGGATCCTGGCGTGTATTAAAAGGAGTGTGGCCAGCAGGTCAAGGGAGGTGATCCTCCCTCTCTACTCTGCCCTGGTCAGGCCTCATGTGGAGTACTGTGTCCAGTTCTGGGCTCCCCAGTACAAAAAAGACAGGGATCTGTGGAAAGAGTCCAGCAGAGGGCCACAAAGATGGTACGGGGCCTGGAGCATCTTCCCTCTGAGGAAAGACTGAGAGACCTGGGTCTGTTCAGCCTTGAGGAAAGAAGACTGAGGTTTTTATTAATGTTTACAAATATCTTAAGTGTGGGAGACAGAGGGATTTGGCCAACCTCTTTTCAGTGGTTTGTGGGGACAGTGGCCAATAAATGGATCACAGGGAGTTCTGCACCAACATGCAAAAGAACTTCTTCACGGTAAGGGTGACGGAGCACTGGAACAGGCTGCCCAGGGAAGTTGTTGAGTCTCCTCTGGAGATATTCAAGGCCCGCCTGGACGCCTACCTGGGCAACCTGCTCTAGGGAACCTGCTTTGGCAGGGGGTTGGACCCGATAATCTCTAGAGGTCCCTTCCAACCCCTACAATTCTGTGATTCTGTGAACTGTAAATCAGCAAGCAAGGGAAAATAAAATTAAAAAAGACTGTTGAATCTCTATGAGTCTCTGTGTCAGGACACAAATACACATAAACTTTGGCTAGTGAAATAACATACTACGCATAACAAACCAAAGGCCTATAGATGAAATAATATTTATCACCAAGTCAGTCTGTTAGAGGTATAGTAACTGTACAGACCTGTTCCTGCATGTAGAACTGAACTGAAACCTGTTGATACCTTAGACTATTTTGATATTTCTCCATATACGGAGCTCCTGACCTAGAATGTAGCTTTGACTTTAATTCATAGAAATACTTAGGATTCAGATACCTAAATGTCTTTATGTATTAGAGCTCTATTGAAATCAATCATCTTTAGGTTCTTAAATGCATACATAAACACAGATCTTAACCTTCTTTCAAGTAACTCCTGGACTTCTCTAGGGAGAATATCAACAGGATTTTTTTCAAAAGTACAGTTTTTGTGCCATGAAAGTCTATATGCAATGAGAGCGTAGAACCCACAATGTGAAAAGGCAAGAATGATGATTCTGTGGTTTGCCTATCTGGGCTGGATTTTGAACTTGTGTAAAGTGGTTGAAAATCTCTAGGTAAGGTAAGATATCTGTTCCTTTCAGTCATGCACAGTAACACACTCATTTTGTTGGTTTGGTTGCTTTCTGTAGCTTTTCTTCAGACTCATAAGACATCACTGTTGGTTTTATTCTTTCAGCTTTCAACACAAATTTTGCTCTCTTCCTATTAAGTAATATAAATTTACTTTGGACAGTTTGATTCTGCATATATAACATTCTGTGAAATTATGTTCACATATTGTTTAACCTGGATCATCCTATTTCCTACATTCTGTGCATTTTTAAGATGGTTATTTAATTATAGGTTCCTCATGTTGACTGTTCTGCTAGTTATATTTATTTACAATATATCATTTATTCTCTTTCTCTATTGAGTGTTTTAATAAGAAACAGTATGCTTTAATGCTTACATAGAGTACTGCTTATTGTATTAAAAGTGGGCTATATGCTCCATGCATTTAGATGTGAGACTCAGTAGCTGCCTGTTAATTCATTTGGTACCTCCAGGTACCCATGGATTTAAATGCATTAACAATGGGGTAATATTTGAGTCATTTTTCCAATTTCATTTAGGAATAAGCCACACCACAAATCTTGCTAAAATCAGCTACTGTTTTCAGGCTGAATACACAGACTCACATAAATACCAGGATGGGGGCTGCTTCACAATACAGGTAGCTCAGAAAATCAGGTACCATATCATTTGTTTCTTTTCTGGAAATCTGAACACCACAAGATGAAGCGTGCTACAGCCCCCATCATACAAAAACAAAATCAAAAACAAAAAACAATTTGTCTCTTAAAAATGTAAAAACTGTAAAATAATAGTAAGACTTGTTTTCTTCTTTCCTGTCTGTGAATCCTACTCAAAGGCCCAAGAATGTTGCAAACACTTAGGCCGACAATATTTTGATACTACTGTTTATCACAATTTAAATCAATATAAGCTCTCTGGAATGAGAAATCATTTTAGAGTTCTCTGCTGGCAGTACATTGTACCTGGCAGGAATTGAAAGACAAGAGCTGCTATGAAAAATTGTCGTGGTAAGCACACCAATATTACCTTACAAGAACCCTTAGTAGCAGTTTCCAAAGCAATCATTATGAAAAAGTAAAATCCTGATCCATTTTCATACCTTTATTTCTATGCTACTGCTTACATAATAAAGATTTTTAGCTTCCACATTCAGGAGATTGCAAATGTGAAATAAAATGAAAGAAGTGATGGAATGAGACTACTGTAATCTTTGATGCTTATACAGCCATCATAATTTCTCACTGGAAACCAGCAACCATATCACCTATCATTAAACAGGTCTGCCTAAACCAGAAAACTTTTGCTTAAGTTGTTTTGCTACATTATGAAATGAAGGTGGAGAAGGCTGCAGCATGACTAGGTGAGATCAGAAGAATGTCTACCGGGGCCATAACTGTACACAACTTTTTGACTTATGTCTCACCCACTTTGCATTGGAGTCAATTAGGTTAACAAAACTAACAAAAATTGACACAGAGCAAGCAGAGCAATCACTATTTTACCTTCTGTCTGCTTCAGCAACTGTTTATAGGGAAACATTTTCTTTGGGCCTGGCATTTTTATTTCTTTTTTGTTGTTCTTTTTTTCGTACTGGCTGAAAAACGTCTGAACTGTTTGTCCTTTCCTTGAGTTGGAAGGAGTCTCTCTGGTGGATAAAGGCATCCCTTGTTGCTCTATAAATTGCAGCTATTGTTTAGCTTAAGTCTATTACTTTGATTCTGGATCATAGAGGGCAGGCAAGAGACGGATGATTGAAGGAGCTGGACAAGATTACAGAAAAAAATCAATAAATGTATAAACAAAAAGAGGTTTTCAGACTTTAATCAGGTGATTTATTGCACTTTGTGCCTCCTTTTGCATTAGATGTTAATGTAGTTCTACACAACTGACTTGACTACTCTTTGCTCTGTCTTTGGGAGTGCCTTGTATGAGAACAGCAGAATAAATATATAACATATGAGTTGAAATAGAATTACTGGGGAAGAAAAAAAAAGAAGAAGAAGAAGAAGAATAGAGGAACTTGGTCACAAGAGATGAGCATAACATTGCAAAACTGATTCATGTCCACAGAATGATTCCTTGCATGTTGACCTGGGAGAGGTTTGAAAGCAAAATGCCATACTCTCTTGAAAAAAAACCAGTCTGTTTACACAAAAAAAACAAACAGCAGTTTATGGTTTTGTGGTGGTTTTACCGTGCTAGGCAGCTGAACACCACAACCGCTCTCTCACTCCCCCTCCTTAGATGAGGAGGGGAAGAAGTAAAGGAAAGAACAACTCATGGGTTGAGATAAGGATGATTTGATTAAAGGAAAAAAAAAGAAATAATTATTAAGGAAAGATTATTATTAATTAAACAATTTAACTAAACAATTTAACTAAACAATTAACAATTTAACTAAAGGGAAAAAAAAAGGAAAGGGGAAAAGGGAGGGGGAAAGGGAAAACTAAACAAAACAAGTAAAGACTATGTGGAAGTGTAGAGGAAAGAAATTACTCTCTACTTCCCACAAATGAGCGATGCTCAACACACGTAGCCGGTGTTCGGGAGGAGGACAGACATTTTCACAACGAGAGCCCACCCCTCCCCTCTTCCTCCTTTTTCCACCTTTTATTGCTAAGTGTGACATCATATGGTATGGAATATCCCTTTGTTTGGTTTAGGTCAGCTGCCCTGGTGATGTTTCTTTTCTCACATTTTTGCCCACCCCTAGGGGGGTTGGACAGAGTCCTGAAGCTGTGCCAGCACTGCTCAGCAGCAGACACAACACTGGTGTGATACCATTGCTGTTTTAGCTACGAGTGCAGAGCACAGCACTGTATGGGCTGCTGCAGGGAAAGTTAACATCCCAGCCCGACCCAGTACAGGTTTCAAGTTTGAACAGTATCTATGTGCTGCAGCAGCTATTGATTGTATAGAACTGTAGAGCAAGTATAATTTAAGCAGACTAAAGAATTAGCATCTAATGTCTTTAGATATTGGTAATCTTTTTACTATATGCACATGTTTTTGTTCAACATCCATCATGGTTTTGGCTGGGCTAGAGTTATTTTTTTTGTGAGTAGAGGTTTACACAATGCTGTGTCTTCGATTTTTTTATGAAAATAGGGGTGATAACACACTGATGTTACTGATGAGCAGTTCTTACACAAAGCCAAGGACTTTTATGCTTCTTATGCTGCCCTGCCAGAAAGCAGACTGGGGGTGCACAAGAAGTTGAGAGGGGATACAGCCAGAACAGCTGACCCAGGCTGACCAAAGGGATATTACATACCATATAACAACATGCTCAGGAATACAATCTGGGGTAAAGAAGGAGGAAGGGGGAGGTGGGGGGACATTCAGAGTGACAGTATTTTTCTTCCAAAGAAACCGTTAACGCAAGATGAGCCCTGCTTTCCCGGAAGTGTCTGAACACCTTCTTTATGATGGGAAGTAGTGAATGGATTCCCTGCTTTGCTTTGCTTGTGCATGTGGCTTTTGCTTTACCTAGTGAACTGTCTTTATCTCAACTTATGAGTTCTTGCAGTTTTATCTTTCCAGTTCTCTCCTCCATCCCACATAGGGAGAATGAGTGAGCAGCTGTGTGGTACTTAGCTGCCTGATGGGGCTAAACCCTACAGCATCATTCAATAATATAGTCATAGAAGTAACATTCTGGGTAATTTTGATCCATACTGTGGTTGGTGCACAGAAATACAGACTGATCCCAATGCATTTGCCATATTACAGTGCCTATTTTCACATATGAAGTCTGATCCAAAGTCACTTAAAATTCATGGGTATTCTTCCAGTAATTTCACTGGACTGTGGATAAGACTTGGAGAAAAACAAAACAAAACAAAACAAAACAAAACAAAACAAAACAAAACAAAACCACTACTACCACCACCACCACCACCACCACCAAGCAAAACAAAAAACACTCCAGCATTTTGCTGCTTAAAAATAATTACATGAGTGAAAGGCATCAGAACAGGCATCCCTTTGACAAATCACTGATTTCTATGGATATGGGCAGGGTTGTGAGCAGTCCTGCATGGCTGCTGAGTCTTTGCATGAGAAAACCCTCAAGAGGCAGAATGTGTGCTGGTAATGTGAGGCAATAGAGCAATCTTGTCCTGACATGCAGGACTTTAGAACATAAACCACAGTTTGTTGAAAAGTAGTGGCAGTCCAGTGAAGTTCACAGTTACAGGAAAAGTGGAAACATAACTCCCATTTTTAAAAAAGGAATGGCTTTATTTAAAAAAATTGTTGTTGACATGAACAGTTGGATTGAGTTTGTGGACAACACCACCCAGCTGAGTGGTGCCGTCCACACACTGGAAGGAATAGATGCCATCCACAGGGACCTTGACAGGCTTGAGAGTTGGGTCTGTGCGAACCTCATGAATACACTCTGGGAGACAAGTGTATAAAGAACAGCCCTATGGAGAATGTCTTGGGGGTACTGGTGGATGAAAAGCTTGACATGAGTCAGCAATGTGTGTTTGCAACCCAGAAAGCCAACCTTCTTCTGGGCTGCATCAAAATAAGTGTAGCTAGCAGGCTGAAGGTAGTGATTCTCCCCCTCCAATCCACCCTTGTGAGACCACACCTGGAGTACTGTGTTTAGCTCTGGGGCCCCTAGCACAAGAAAGACTATTAGAATGTGTCCAGAGGACATCCATGAAAATAGTCAGAGGGTCAAGGCAAGGTCAGAAGTTCAGTTCTGTGGGATCTTTATATCTACTACATTGTCTACCATCCACTGTGAAACTTTTCAGAGCACCAAAACCTGGGCATCTGCCTTCCTTGACACACGTTCCAAAAAAGCCTATAAATCCTTTACACAAAAGGTAGAACATACTCTTCCAGACACTGATAATGATTTTGTAGTCCAATGAAAAGAAAACTTAATGTAAACTGTAGTCAAATAAATATGGTTCTGAAGATCTGCACTGGAGAATGGATCTGTCCACCCAAGCATTCAGCATGTAAACACACACTTAGGCACACATCCCTGGTCAGTAGTAGGGTGCAAATAATGAAAAAGGCCTCTCTGTTCAGCCATTGCTCGTTTGCATCTTCCTTCATTTCAGTAATTCAGGTCTTCTGCCAGATCACTGGAAAACTATACAACTTCTGACTTTCATGCTCTTTATTCAGACTTGCCACAATTTCATACCTCTAAGCGGGAAGCCTAAAAAGAGAAAAAAAAAAAAAAAGGTGGTTTTGTGCATTTTGACTTGATAGAGTACCTTTCACTGAAGTCCGAATAAGGATGATACTCAAAGAGAAATGAATGGTAGTCATGAAATAGCACAAATTCATATTAACTTTCATTTGAAAGAAAAGATATGTTAATGAGGCTTTTGTTTTATGTAAAAAGTAAACTTTGCCAATTAAAAAATAATTAATGAATGAATAGGTTATATGAAGCTTCTAGAAAACCAAATAAAATAATGGCATCTAAGTTCAGTTTAATTCATTCCATTTTCTGTTTCAATTAAAATCCATTAGGAAAGTAATTAGCATTATTCATTGACAGGATTTCTGTAAAGGCTCCCAGATTGCTTGGCTTAAACCAGTCTGCTGACCACAGCAGAGCTTCATCAGCATCAGATATGCACAACTGAGTGAACAGTTAAGCATGAGGCATACAAGGATCTTGCAGAGTACAGGAAACTAAGGGTTGGACTCAGTTCTCCTTTAGACAAACTAGAGAAAAGGATAAGCTCATTGTAAGATTGTCTCCAAGTGGCATAGAATAATTACAGGATATAGGGCCTTTGTATCTATCATACATAATTAGATGTATTTCACACATATATACTCATAATATGCCCAAGTGATTTTTTCCCATTGCAGTGGCCTGTTGGGGATAGCATTACTGGGGAGAAGGCGCAATACAGCATGGTGCCAACTTACATAAAGATAGCTTAGGGCTCTATGACTCAGTTTGCCCACTGCAGTTTACCAGCAGTGATAAACAAAGCAGATAGCTGTGCCACATACGAACTTTTCCCCAAACCACACAGGCTGATGGACCTAACCCAGTGCACCATATCGAATATTGCTACTGAGAGGGCTACAACTTACTCTATACTCTCAGTCTTGGCAGATTCATGCCTTGCTTTAGAACAGAACAAGCTGAAATACTATGAACTGTGACTTATGCTATAATATGCCTGGTCAATATCAAGCACATATAGGAGTGTAATTATACCAAATTCAGTCCCTAAAACCCTTAAGCAAACATAGGCAAGACTTAAAATCCTAAAGCAGGCTCTAACATTAATTCATTATGCTCCTGATGTGTTTTAACCCTGGTCGTAAGCACCACACAGCTGATCACTCACTCCCCCCACAGTGGAATGGATGGAGGAGAGAATCAGAAAGGCGAAAGTGAGAAAACTCATGGGTTGAGATAAAGACAATTTAATAGGTAAAGCAAAAGCTGCATGCATAAGCAAAGCAAAACAAGTAATTAAATCCCTATTTCCTATCAGTGGCAGATATTCAGTCACTTCCAGGAAAGCAGGGCTTCATCGTGTAAAATGGTTTCTTGGGAAGACAAATGCCCTAACTCTAAATGATCCCCTTCCTCCTTCTTTCCCCCCAGCTTTTACTTCTGAGCATGTTGTTATATAGTATGGAACAGCCCTTTGGTCAGCCTGCGTCAGCTGTCCTGGTTGTGCCCCTCATGGCTTCTTGTGCACCCCCAACCTCCTTGCTGGCAGAGCAGCATGAAAAGCAGAAAAGTCCTGTAAAAAGTCCTGCATGAAAAGCAGAAAAGTGCAAGCACTGCTCTGCAACAACTAAAAACATCAGTGTATTACCAACATATGCATTACCTTAGAGGCCACGCACTATACATCCAAGAAAAGAAAAACTGTACCTATTCTTACTCAGCAATATTTGGGATATCAGTCTAGATTCTCATTTGGCAATACCAAACTTCATGTACAATCCTAGCTAGCATGTGTAAATTTTGTAAAAGACCATGTGGGCAACTGAATGAACTCAGATAGGGATGGATACATCATTTGCCATTATAACTTAACACCAACACGTACGTACTTGTCACATACACCTGCACAAATGTTACTTGAAACTTCTGGCCCACTACTTTCCCTGAGCTGTAAAAAAACAGTGGGACACAGGCACAGTATAACAGTAATAGGCCCCCAGCACAAGAAAGATGAGGACCTGTTGGAGTGGAGCCAGAGGAGGGCCACAAAAATGGTCAGAGGGCTGGAACACCTCTCCGATGAAGAAAGGTTGAGAGCGCTTTTTTTTTTTTTTTTCCTAGAGAAGAGATGGTTCTGCAGAAACCTCATTGCAGCCTTCCTGTTCTTAAAGATGGCATACAAGAAAGCTGAAGAGAGACTTTTTACAGAGGGCATGTAGTGACTGGGCAAGGGATAATGGCCCTAAACTGAAATAGGGTAAGTTTAGATCAGATATAAGGAAGAAATTGTTCACTAAAAGGGTGATGAAACACTGGCACAGGTTGCCCAGAGAAGCTGTGTATGCCCCATCCCTGGAAGCGTTCAAGGCTAGGTTGGATGGGGCTTTGGGAAGCCTGGTCTAGTAGAAGGTGTCTCTGCCCATGGCAGGGGGATAGATGATCATTAAGGTCCGTTCCAAACCAAACCATTCTATGATTCTATGATGTTTCAATAACTTTATAGTTGAAATGGTAATTCCCATTTAAGCTGGAATCTCCTCTTCTGTGGCCAAATTTGATGTTTATGCCAGATGCACCTTTCTAGATGCAATTCACATAGTGCATTTGACCATTTGGCACACACAGACACACACACCAAAAAAAAAAAAAAAGCAAAAAAAACCCATGTTGTTATCTGGGTGAACTGATAATTACACTCAAGGTCAGGTATGAATAACATCTGAACTTTTCTATTTACTTATGACAAATCACTGTTCATTACAATATTTGATCATTATTAAATAATATATATACACTTGAGAATCCATCCCCCAAAATGCTCATGTTGTAGATGCATCCCGTGAGAAGACATGTAGAGATGCCTGCTATTACTCATAATGTTATGTAGCAAGAATATTTTGCGACAAGATGCTCTGGAGACAAGCTAAATATAAGGTCAGTAGAGATTTGTTGCATGTGGACAGTCTGTAATAATTTCTAGGTTACTCAGGATTGAACTACTAACAAAAATGTAAAAGCCTGAAGCACCTACCACAGCACTAATACAGACCTTGACAGCAAATGCAATTTATTGTATACTGACAAGGTAAGCCACTGTCTTCTTGAAAGATACATATTCTGAAGGTTCACAGAGTATAGTGATGTGAAGGTGAGGAAAAGATGAGAGAATTATTTTGAAGTCTTGTTGCATGGAGTCTTGTACCAGGAATCCCATGTGCATATGTTGATGCTTTACTCTTCATTTTCGCCCATTAGTAAAATGCAGTATTACAGATCCTGGGTCCAGAACAAGAATATAAAAGATCCTTCTAATGGAACAAAGAATATTGACTGCCTTCTACACTAATTCAAGCCACACCAACAACCAGTTTCCATGCAAAGATGGAGGGTATCCAGAAAACATGCAGGCAGATTTGACCTTCATTTTTGATTTCTTTCAGTATATATAAATAAGAAATACAACCTCAGTGTTCAGCTACTGCAGTCTGAGGGGAACTCTGAGGGAAATAAAAAAAATGTTTAATTAATAGCATGTTGTTATTTGTGATTCCAGTTAATATGAAAGCACCATGTTACAGGACAAACAGCTCAAGACACTAAAAGTTTAGGCCAAGTAGTCTTTCAGCAGAATGTTTCTTTCTTAAAATTTCTCTTCCAGTTTGCTAGTGGCAACAGTTAAGTATCTAGAGATTTTCTAAATCTGCTTGAGTCTACAACTCAATTTCAATGATTTCAGTACTTGGCAGAATTGGTTCCCAACCTTTAAGACATTTTGAGGTCTATCACAAACATGAGCCATCTTAAATCCTAACATCTGAAGGTCAGAGCAGGTAAGCCTGCTGACAACAGCTAAGATTATTTTATTGATCATTACCAAATGCAAGCTGCGATAGATTACCTTTTTTTTTTCAAGCCTTTTCTATTCACTCATACACTTGCCCACATAACATTTGTATTAAATACTATCTAGAGATGATATCTTCTTTCTTGAATAAGATTTCCTTTTTCAAGGTCTTCTGGTTTTGAATGTAGATTGGTTTCTCAGTTTATTTTCAAAGCTGGCATCAGACATTTGAATCATGTACAAGTTGAATATAGCAGGTTAATCCATCTCTTTGACTGGATGCATGGAGGTTTAATAGATAAAAGGGTGAAGAATAAACAATGAGTGAGATGAAAAAAAGGAGAATAGATTTTGGAAGATATTTTTACCTCAAGTACGACAAGGATGTGAAAACTTATAGCTATAATGCAAAATCTCTTTTTTTTTTTTTTTTTTTAAGAAAAGCTGATGAATAAAATAAATCTTATAAGCACAGAGAAGATACAAATACTCAGGATGAGAAGAATTGAGGTAACTTCTGGACCCACACGGTGACAGATTAAAGCTAAAATTAATAGTTAGCAAGCTATTCATTCATGTAGTCCTCTCCACTAAATAATAATAATAATAATATTTTTATTTTTTTTTTCACAGAGCTAGGCAAAAAGAAAATAATACACTATTTTTCTGGCTTGGGCAACTGATCTTCCACTTCTGATTGTGCTATGCTGTTGTCACAAAGAGCCATAGTCATCAGTGAAAAGTAAGGGGGAAAAAGTGTCATTTCTGTAGAGCACCGTAACAATCTAAGATAGCTGCCACTGACAAAGAGACAGAGAAGCTGTTAAACCAGATTAGACTTTCTATTCTGTTACCAGTTGAAGCTTTGCCTTTACATTTCCCATATCTATTCATGGAACTAAGAGTGCAATCGTGCAATAACACATTACATCCAGCACAGAGAAAGAAGGAAAGAAGGAAAAAGGAAGGAAGGGAGGAAGGGAGGAAGGGAGGGAGGGAGGAAGGAAGGAAGGAAGGAAGGGAGGGAGGGAGGAAGGAAGGAAGGAAGGAATTTTGTGTCTCAAAATTATCAGGAAAATTAAAAAAAATAACATTCCTCAAAGATGGTTCAATGGAAACTTCAGTGATTTAACTTACACTGTACATATATTTATTGGTTACAGCCATCATACAAGGAGCATATCACTAGGGGAAGTAGAATGTTCAATTAAGCAGAAAATCTTTACCATCAAATTAAAATTTTTCATTTAAAGGTTAGGTCACAGTTCAGCCACAAGTTGAGTTCACACAGGTGGAGTTCAGACAGATATCCCAGATAGAAATCTATGACCTGTGCTGTGCAGGAAATTGAGTGAGATGATCATAATGATCCCTACTAAGTTAAAAATAAAAATAATTTAGGAATATGACAAGAGATCCTACATTATTATCAAAAAGAGTAAACAATGTTACCTGTGTCAAATTAAAGCATTTGTTTTTTTATATAGTGAATCTAATAATAAATCTGAGGGATATGCCTATTTAGTTGAACTGAAAAAATATCCTAAGCCCAAATCTTAAAAATGGCACTATTACGCACTGATGTTAATGAGGCCATTGTGATAAAGCAAGTAGTAGCATTCAGTGTGAAAGTCTGCCTTTCCACAAAATCATTCATTATAAAGTGTTGATTCTCACCTGTATGTCTGTCATCAAAAATTATGCAGATGTAGAATTGTCATTTATCCAGGTAAGCCCTAACAGAGTAAGGTTATAGCAAGTGCGTGAAAACCCAGGTCACAGGGATTTTTCAGAATAATCTGATGAAAGGGCTAAATATCTCTCTCCATCTGAAGTAGTCTAGCAAACATCACAGAATCAGAGAACATCCCAAGTTGGAAGAGACCCACAAGGATTATTGAGTCCAATTCCTGTGTCTCCAAAGGGGCACCCAAAAAATCAGACCATATGTCTGAGAGCGTTGTCCAAACACTTCTTGAACTCTGGCAGGCTTGGTGCTGTGACTACTTCCCTGGGGAGCCTGTTCCAGTGCCCGACCACCCTCTTGGTTAAGAATCTTTTCCCGATATTCAGCCTGAACTGCCCCTGTTGCAGCTTCAAGACATTCCCTCAGGTCCTATTGCTGGACACCAGAGAGCAGAGCTCAGTGTTTGCCCCTCCTCTCCCCCTCGTGAGGAAGCTGTAGACCACAATAAGGTCTTCCCTCAGTTTTCTCTTCTCCAGGCTGAACAAACCAAGTGACTTCAGCTGTTCTTTGTACATCTTCCCCTCTAGACCCCCTCAGCAACTATGGACACTCTTTAATTTTTTTTATATATATATATATATATATATATATATATATATATATATATATATTTTAAATCACAGCCTAACGAGAAGGCTCCGGGGTGATCTTATTGCAGCTTTTCAATCTTTTCAATATTTTAAGGGGGCTTATAAGTAAGATGGAGAGCAACTTTTTGCTCAGTCAGATGATGACCGGATAAGGTGCAATGGTTTTAAACTAAAAAAGGGGAGATTTGGATTAGAGGTTAGGAGGAAGTTCTTCATTTAGAGGGTGGTGAGGCACTGGAACAGGTTGCCCATAGAGGTTGTGGATGCCCCATCCCTGGAGATGTTCAAGACCAGGTTGGATGGGGCCATGGGCAACTTGATCTAGTGTGTGGTGTCCCTGCCCATGGCAAGGGGTTGGAACTAGGTGATCTTTGAGGTCCCTTCCAACCCAAGCCATTCTAGGATTCTGTGACCTTTCTTATACTGTGGTGCCCAAAACTGCACACAGTACTCAAGGTGAGGCCACACCAGTGAAGAATAGAGTGGGACAATCACAAGTATGATAGAATCATAGAATCATGCAATAATTTGGGTGGATACTTTACCTAAATTATATGGGCCTCAAAACAGTATTTGCTTGATTTGCAAGGCTGAAAAATGATCATTATCAGCTTTTGCAAATGGATGAGACTGTTATTTGCCCACATTGATCCCAAGATATAGTTCTTATCTTGAACGCTCATTTAGCTTTCCCAAGATTCACTATTTATTCCTAAATTTCAATCATAAGTAGTTCTAAAATATGAATTACCAAAGTGATATTTCTACATGATATCAACATGCTACTTCAGTCCAACCTCAATGAAATTAGGGATGAGGCCACATTCCTTATGTTTGAAAGGCAAGCAACTCCTGATCACCCACTCCATGACAGCAGTGGAGCTGGTTAGCCCAGGGAATCAACATAGGGTATGCAGCCTATGCTGATGACAATGAAGGGGCTGTGAGTTAGCTGGCTAGACAGCCACTGTCAGGGCTGGCACACAGGTAGGTAGAAATCTTACAGAAATTAATATGTAACCACAGAACTCATTGATACTGTTGAAACAATGTGTTTTGGAGTCAAAGTTTTTTTTTTAAAAAAAAAAAGAATATTTTCCCACTTCCTCACCAGCTCACTGCATAAAGTCCTAGAATTTTGCTCACTGCGTGAAGTCCTGTTTGTCCTCAGTGGTCCTGTTTTAAAGGCACTCATGAAGAAACTCATTAAATTGGCCACTTTATAATTCTGCTATGCATTTCACTCTCCTTTTTATTTTTCATTTTGTGGGAATAAGGAAATGTGATCATGAACTTTGATCTGAACAGAAAGATATGTGTGACTAGAAAACAGAAGAATCCAAAATACTGACTAGATTTCTTTGAAGAGATAGTCATTCATACCCCAAACTAAATCATGATTTCCAAAAGAAAAAAACAAACAAAAAAACAAACAAAAAACCTTCAGAACTTAACTTCCTATTTTTCATTTGGAAAAAAATATAATAATAAAGAAAAAAAATCAACTATGCTTTAAAGAAGTGATACTTTATGTTTATAAATACAGAATTAGAGACATACAATTGTACTGGTTTTGGCTGGGATAAAGTTAATTTTCTTCATAGTAACTTCTGTAGTGCTGTCTTTGGGTTTTTGATGAAAATACTGATGATAACACACTGAAGTTTTTAGTTATTGTTGAGCAGTGCTTGCACAGTCACAGGACTTTTCTGCTTCTCATGCTGCCCTGGAAGTGAGGAGTCTGAGGATGCACAAGAAGCTGGCCAGTACAGCTGACCCAAACCAGACAAAAGGATATTCCACACCCTACAATGTAATATATGTTCAGCAACAAAAGCTAGAAGAAAGGAGGTAGGAAGGGACATTCAGAGTGATGGCATTTGTCTTCCCAAGAAATCGTCATGCACGATGAGATCTGCTTTCCTAGAAATATACCTCTGATGGGAAGTAGTGAATGAATTCTTTGTTTTTCTTTGCTTGTGTGTGCAGCTTTTGCTCTACCTATTAAACTGTCTTTGTCTCAAGCCATGACTTCTCACACATTTGCCTTTCTGATTCTCTCCCTCATCCCTTCGACAGTGAGTATGAGAGCAGCTGTGTGGTGCTTAGCTGCCTGCCAGGACAGAACAGCAACATCGATAGAAAAAAATAATCAGAACAACATTAAATAACTTTCATAGAGAATTGAACTCTGCCAGTTTGTTCACATCTATTAAAATATTTAAACATTTTACAATCTTTCTTTCTTATATCATGTTTGGAATTGAGAACTGTTGGTATTGCATCTTTAGAAAGGTAATTTTCCTTCTTTCTGGGAACTCTGCTTAATCAATAAACTCATTTTTGTGTGCTATTAATTATTTTTAAAGTGTTGACATTATAAGCAAACTAACAGGATTTTTAGTAGACTCACTGTATATATTTCATTTTAGGAGATGAAGCTCATTTTAAATGTTAATCAAAATATAATTTTCTTTAGTAATACACAAATGTAATGGGTTTCACCTGTGTGCCTTTATGTCAGCAGGTACACAATTTATGAACTTGATAGAGGCTATGTAGAGACAGGGTCGATTTTTTAAATATGTGGGTAGTATTTTATTCAATTACGAGATGAATGCAATTAGTAAAACTTGCTATTTCCTAACATTTTATTTATTAATGAAAAATATATCTGTTCTTTGGATGATTAGACCCAGTAGTCATATAATGAAAGATATTGCTATTCAGAAGAGTTATTATTACGCTTTTGAGGCAAAGCAAATCTCATGTGAAAAACAAACAACTCAGAATGAAAACACACAGGGAGAATTATTATTTTTCCAAACAATCTAACAATTATTTCAGAAATAGTCTCATATCACCTTTGACTTAAACAGATGTTACTGCTGAAAATAACTGCATACAGTGGAAATTCTTTTTTGCTGATTAGATGTGTGTTTTCCCAGACAATTAGAAATCCCAGACTTTTTTGGAAAGTAAATGTCATGTATATGGAACTTGTACAATAAAGTACTAGAATAGAAAATGTATTTTTCCTTCTCTTTTTAGGCCTTTCAGATTTTCTGATGTCACCTAACATGGAGGTCCACACCAGAGGATCTTCATTCCAGTTGCTTCCTGTTCACTACAATATAACCTAATGCCTGAAAAAAGAAAAAACAAGAAAAAAAAAAAGTTGTTACTGCACTATCCAGATGAAACCTGTGCTTTGCTTTCTGATTTCACGTACTTTCCTTCAGTCACAGCTACAAATACATGTACATGACAAAACATGTAACTTCTGTCCACAAAGAAGAAATTTGTTTTCAAAAATGTTTCTGTTGCTTTTAAGACAGTCTTCACTTTATGGGGGCAAAAAAGGATAATATGTTGTACAAATATATAAAATTCAAATATGTGAAATTTAGTAATTGTGGTAATGCTAATATCATAAACATTACCAAAAATCTTAATAATATTTGATATGACTATGTCAGTATTCCCAATTTATACAGAAAAAACAGAACATTCAGTTTTGGTACCACACCACAAGCCTGTGGATGGTGCTACTCCAGACATGTTTACCAGGTAGCTGGGAATTTGCAAGAAAGGTCTTAGATATTGAATGAACCCACTCACCATCTTTGCAGCATCTTTGCTTTATGGGTTGCCAGAAGGGTCTTTTCTGCCTCTCTTTCTTTCTGTGTAATTACAAAAGTATCTCCAACAGGTTTTTCTCATACATTTAGGTAAAATACTTAATACTAAAGTGTTACCATATAGTTGTCAATCTAATTCTTTGTTGTTTCAATGTTCTGTGCAAATACAATTCACAGTTTGCATATGTCATGGTAAGAAAATTATATGTAACCACTTGATGTCCTCACATCCTCTCTTGGCTTTTAATGGCTTTTGAAAATGATACCTGATGGCCAACTATGACTTGGTAGCAGCCAGTAGTTTTCTCTTTTAATTGGAAAGCTCATTGATAAAAATGTAACAACATAAACTCAGTTTTATGCATTTATTTAATACAAAACAATAACACCATTAATTGCAACCATACCTAAAGGTTACTCTTACAGGGAGTTGTACCATCATGGCAAACACAACTTGGCAAGCGAGCATTTCATACAAACTGAGAGACAGAGCACAAACAACATCTGACTATGGGTAGTTTTCTGAATAGGTGAATTTTAATCTTAGTAGCTATTTTTGACTCTATCTACAGATTTTAGGCACATGCTTACCTCTGAGCCCCTGGACTGTCCTATGAAATACCAGTTTTACAATTAACATTGTGCACCTACACAGCTGGAAAAGGCAGTATGACTTTCAAGCCTTTCAAAATATTCTAAAATCTTTGCCTTTCTACTCCATTTATTATTTGGCTCATCATATTTTCTTTCAGAATAACTCTTTCTCGTATTTCGGACTCAGACAAGACCACATACTTGCTTCATTTCATAGAAGAGCAGCTGAAACCAAATAGCCCAACATGTTCATTCTCCTTCAGCAATCCATAATGCAGTTCAGGAAGAACACGCACTTGCGGACCTTATTCGCATTCTTTTGTGTCTTCACTAACATGTGCCAGAAATACTTGCTAACAACCCCAGAAAGACAGAAATAACAGCTAAGGGCAGAAGAGATGTAAAGTAATCCCGAGTCCTCTTGTCATCTCTTTTATACTAGAAGATAAGAAGTCATGAGTGAGGACCTTGTCACTCCAACTCTAGGTGATTAAATGATCCAGAAGGGACTGGAAATGTTTGTGAGTGCAGGGACAAGATCATAGAATCAAAAAATAGTTTGAATTGGAAGGAACCTTAAAGATGACCTAATTCTGATCCCCTTGCCGTGGGCAGGGACACCTTCCACCAGACCAGGTTTCTCAAAGCCCCATCCAACCTGGCCTTGAACACTACCAGGGAGGGGGCATCTACAATTTCTCTGGGCAACCTGTGCCAGTGTTTCACCTCATAGTAAAGAATTCTTTCATAATGTCTAATCTAGATCTACCCTCTTTTAGGTTAAAGCCATTACTCTTTGTCCTATCACTACATTCACTGAAAAGAGTTCCTCTCCTGTTTTCCTGTAGTCCCCCTTTAGGTACTGGAAAGCCACTATAAGTCTTCACCAGTGCCTTCTCTTCTCCAGGCTGAACAACCTCAACTCTTTCATTCTCTCTTCATTGGAGAGGAGCTCCAGCAATTTGAGCATGCTCATGGCTGTCCTCCGGACTCATTCTAATACATCCATGTCCTTCTTTTTCTGGGGGCTCCAAAGCTGAACATAGTACTCCAGGTAGGGTCTCAAGAGAGCAGAGTGGAGGGGGAGAATCACCTCCCTCCACCTGCTGGTCATACTTCTTTTGATGCAGCCAAGGGTACAGTTGGCTTTCTGGCCTGCAAATGCACATTGCTGGCTCATGTTGAGCTTCTCATCATCCAACAGACCCAGGTCCTTCTTCTCAGGGCTGCTCTCAATTCATTCACTGTCCAGCCTGTATTTGTGCTTGGGTTTGGCTCAGCCCAGATGCAGGACCTCGCAGTTACTCTTGTTGAACTTCATGAGATTTACACAGACCCACCTCTCCAGCCTCTCTGGGTCCCTCTGGATGTCTTCCCTTCCCTTCAGCGTGTCAACCACACCTCAACGCTTGGTGTCATCGACAGCTTGAGGAGGGTGCATTCAATCCCAGTGCCCATGCCACTGACAAAGATGACATAAAGGAACTGCTTACATCATGCATTTTTGGAGTTCAGAAGCCAGGTAAATATGAATACTATTTCATTCCTTGCTGCTGTACCTGCAGGCTTGATTTAGTAGGTGTTGAGAACCGTTTTTATGATAGTCTATTTATGTACTTAAGTGTTGGTGAATTCTGTTAGATCACTCACATTTTGCAGAATCAAGTGTCTCTTGGGTCTGTCTGTTTTAAAAGTGTAACCTTGATCTGAGATGCATTTCATGTACCTAACTCCAACTGATTTTGATATTGGCTACATACATGGAATATATCACTCAGGATCATGCCTTAAGTTTTGCACCTTAGAGCACAGCAAACAACTGTGAATTAAAAAGTTTACTAAAACACAGTTGTGTAAAAATGACGTTGTCTATAGGATATTGAAATTCAGCTTTATGGAGAACCATTCTGTCTTTAAATTCTCCACACTGTCCATAAGAAAAATCTTCACCATAAAACACCAGACTATTTCAGGACTTGAAAAGTAAGTGTTAAACTTTTGAATGTTGACTCCCTGGAAATTTCACAATGTTTTCTTTGCACGAATGGATTCCTGAGCTTCTATGCCACTTTCTTATTTTATTTTTTTCATTAAGAGTTATGAAAGAGCATTGTGTGCTATGTGTCCATGGCAAAAATGAGCAAAGATGGAACAGGCCACAAAAAAAAAAAAAGTTTTTTTTTTCTTTTCTTTTCTTTCTTTTTTTTTTTTTAACTCTATTATAAATTGAAATCTATGAAAATCTCACACTATTTCATACAGACTAATCCCATGTATTTTTCAGAAACTTTTCATTTACTTGAATAATTTAAATACTTTAAAGAATAATTTGTCATTACCAGGTTGACAGAATGCGTCAATGGTTAATATGAACAACAGCGATAATAATAACTCTGCTTTTCCAAAGCTGAAAGTGTTGTTACTGACACAGAAGAATACTTTAGGATTTTTTTTTAGGAAAATACTTTTTAGGAAATTTGACAACAGATGTGAGAAAGGTCTGGAATGCTTCACAGAATGCTAGTAAAACACAACGTAAATTAATGAATGTTGAAAGATAATGGTTAAAACAGCTCTGTTTAGTTAAGATACTTGGTCTCTACTCATTTGTGGAGGGGAGATACCTTTTTTGTCATAGAATTTATATCACTAATATCCAGAAATCTACACATTTCTATCTACTCCTGTAGGTTTTAGATACTTCCAAATGTAGGGAAAAATGTTTTGCATGCTTAATAACCACGTTTTAAATAGATTGCAGTTCTTTTCCTCATATTATAGATTGTTAGTTTTGCAAAGGGTTTCCTGGTGAAAAGCTCATCATGATATTTTTTATTTCCTTTTCTCTAATGAAGCCTGTCTTCTGCATAAACAAAAAGTGAGCAAGCAAGCAGAGACCCCGACCAAATTATTATCATCCCAAAAAATATCAGGAAATGTATGATGCTGTAAGAGGAGAGATCAAAATCTGCACATTCTGATTTCTGATAACAGCAACAGCTTTTCCAGGGGCATACACCAAAGTTAGCAAATTTTTTGAGAGCTGAGGCTGAACAGAAAGGATAAGGGACTGGGAAGCAGCTGCTTACTTTGGCTTGATCTACTGGCAATATTGCTGGATTCAGCTGTAAGTGGCAATAGCTTCTATTCAGCTGCTTACAGTCCTCCCTCACTCATCCTCAATAGGAGTATAATGCAGCCACAGCTGAGACACCACTATTGATGGGTAAGCTAACCTGACAGGATGGAGAAGGAGGAAAGAAAAGCAGCATACCAGTATAGCAGAGTAAATATCCCAAATCTAAAAAGCTGGGCTCAGATTTCTCATAGATCATTTTTTCTATTATAGGCTCCTGGACTATGCTTCTAACCATCTACATGTAGCACATGGTCCCCTTAAGAGAAGGTCTATTATTCCTGTGTGTCTCCTTCCCTTCCCTTCCCTTCCCTTCCCTTCCCTTCCCTTCCCTTCCCTTCCCTTCCCTTCCCTTCCCTTCCCTTCCCTTCCCTTCCCTTCCCTTCCCTTCCCTTCCCTTCCCTTCCCTTCCCTTCCTTCCCTTCCCTTCCCTTCCCTTCCCTTCCCTTCCCTTCCCTTCCCTTCCCTTCCCTTCCCTTCCCTTCCCTTCCCTTCCCTTCCCTTCCCTTCCCTTCCCTTCCCTTCCCTTCCCTTCCCTTCCCTTCCCTTCCCTTCCCTTCCCTTCCCTTCCCTTCCCTTCCCTTCCCTTCCCTTCCCTTCCCTTCCCTTCCCTTCCCTTCCCTTCCCTTCCCTTCCCTTCCCTGCCCTGCCCTGCCCTGCCCTGCCCTGCCCTGCCCTGCCCTGCCCTGCCCTGCCCTGCCCTCTCCTCTCCTCTCCTCTCCTCTCCTCTCCTCTCCTCTCCTCTCCTCTCCTCTCCTCTCCTCTCCTCTCCTCTCTCCTCTCCTCTCCTCTCCTCTCCTCTCCTCTCCTCTCCTCTCCTCTCCTCTCCTCTCCTCTCCTCTCCTCTCCTCTCCTCTCCTCTCCTCTCCTCTCCTCTCCTCTCCTCTCCTCTCCTCTCCTCTCCTCTCCTCTCCTCTCCTCCTCCCCCTCCTCCTCCGCCTCCTCCGCCTCCTCCTCCTCCTCCTCCTCCTCCTCCTCCTCCTCCTTCTCCTTCTCCTTCTCCTTCTCCTCTTCTTCTCTCCTTTCCTTTCTGGAGGAGGGCTGTGAAGGGTGTTAGTATGCATAGTCTATTTTTTTTCTTACAGTATTATGCATGTAATCTTAATACACAGAAGTTCTTACAGGTGTATTTTCCTAAATCAAACTGAACTACAAGTTTACAGATGAGATGATTCCCTCAAATTAGTCCAATAGCGTCGCATAAATGAATGGAAGTTGGTAGCTTCTGCGTGAAATTGTTCCTCATCTCAATTTGGGTTCTCTGAAAGGAGGTAATTTTTGGCCCAGGGCATCTTGTGGGAGCACAAAATAGTCTTCAAAGGGAAATGGTAACTCCTAGAGTCATGGAGATAGACAATTATGAATAACGTCATGAAAAGTTGTAATGGAATTTATAACCATGTGATTTTTTCTTACACTGTTTGCTGCAAACTACATAATGCGGTACACAGAAAAATTAGGAGACTATAAATCATGCAGGACTTTAAGGAGTTAATCATAGAATCATAGAATATCCTGAGTTGGAAGGGACACATAAGGATCATCTAGTCCAAGTCTTGGCACCGCACAGGTCTGCCCAAAGTTTAGATCATGTGACTAAGTGCACAGTCCAATCGCTTTTTAAATTCAGACAGGCTTGGTGCAGTGACTACGTCCCTGGGGAGCCTGTTCCAGTGTGCAACCACCCTCTCGGTGAAGAACCTCTTCCTGATGTCCAGCCTAAACTTCCCCTGCCTCAGCTTAACACCATTCCTGTGGGTCCTATCACTGGTGTTTACAGTGAATAGGTCACCTGCCTCTCCACTCCCCTTCGCGAGTTCTCTGTGTTTCTGATTTATTTCTAAGCATTTCAGCAAAGTTACCTTAACTCTTGTGACAAATTTCTCTAGTTGATGCAGTGTATTTTCACATGAGATCATAGACCATAAGGTACATTCTGAAAGTTCCTATTAATTCATTTCCTATTTCTTGTTAATTTCTAGAACATTTTTAGTCTTTTTTATTATTATTATTATTTTTTATGACATGAGCTATTTTCAGAAATATAGCAATAAAGGCACTGATTTTCTAGTTTTACTTCTCTTGAAAGAGCTAATATCTATCTACTTGCAGATGCAGCCATGAAACAGCCCTAATAATGTCATTTAAAACATGGAGAGTGCTGTGCTTGTTTTGCTTCTGTATTTTGGAACCTATTGCTATTCAATTTAGTACTCTAAATGAACTCATATCATATTCCATTATTGAGGAAAATGACCACCTGCCTCCCCCATATGTTGATTTTAGTTTTAAATACTTCCATTTGAAAGTCTTGAAACTCATTAAAGTGACAGTGCTTTCAGTACATAGACTCTGGCACTCAGAACAAAAGATATGGGAAAGCATTATTTGAATTTTAAAAATTATTTCAAAACAAGTTGTTTCATTTTCCACTCTTTCACCTCCCTTGTAGCTTTCCAGATTTTTTTTTTATTTATTTTTTGCTAGTTATCTTTACAGGTTTTGTCATTTTGGCTTGGTAGTTTATAGTCTTTTATATTGTTATAGTTTTCTAAAGTTTCACTTTTAATACAGTCTTCAAGTCTTTTGAAAGAGTAGAACTCAGTTTGGGAACTACATTATTTACTTTCTTGCAAGCTACCTCCCCAGACAAAATAAACATGGGAAATGTGATTTAAACTTGTACAGGCTTTGGGCTGTCCATATCTGATGATTTAACATGACTTCTACAAATATTTTAAAAGCTACAAAATAAGAAACAGGTAGGCATCTCATCAGATCAAGAGATAGTCCTGAAATATTTATTATTAATATGTAATAAGATTGTGCAAAATAAAACAATTTCTGTTTTGATGTTACTGCAAACACTATGGGTTTTGCAGAAGTGCCCAGGGGTCTTCATCATATCTACATATTATTCAGCAGTGCTTGATTGTGTGGGAAGTAAGCTCTTGGCCCTACGTAGATAGCTGAAATGTCTCACAAGGTAGATTATAACATTTAAATATGAGTCCTATCTTGGGGAAATGCCAGAAGCATCTTCTTGCAAAACTACAAAATATGCAGAACTCAAAATACAGTATACGTTATTATAAGTAATACCATATGGACAAACGTGCTTCCAAAGTTCCATTGCTCTAAAATCCATTAATTTATCCTCCAATTTAAGATATTGTCTGGCTGGTTCGTTTTTAGGAAGGGTGAGTGACTCATCACACACACTCACTGAAACAAATGTTTAAAAGTTCCTAATACTAAAGGAGGGACAACAGGGTTTTCCATACTGTAGTCTAAGTCTTAGAAGATGTAAAGCAAATTTCTGTTTGTACCATGGTGCATGCCCTCACTTTGGATAAAATTTCCAGACTTCATGGTTCTGGCTCAAAAGACTTTTAGGTGTTTCGGAAAACTCTGTTTTTTTATTTGTGTGTGTGTGTGTGTGTGTGTGTCTCACTTCCCCCTGTAACAAAGATAATATTTTCACTTTGCAGGAATGTTCTGAGGATAAGAATGCTTGTAGGTCCTGAAAGAAACAAAAATACTATCTTCTTTCACAATTTCCTAACCATTTAGAAAAAAGGACTTTTTGGATAGGACTGATAAGTAATTCTCTGGAATCAAAATTTCAAATTCAGACTCTACAGTCTGAATGCAAAAAATGAATGTGTGCTCATTTATTATGTCATGATGCAGCCTACTGCTCACTGTGGAAAGGGAGAGCTTATACCAGAAAAACTTCCTGTTAGGGGTGCTGTATCCTGGCCACCTGAGCAGAGAGTTATTCCTCCTGGTAAAATCGTCAGATTTCAGATCCATATTTTCCCTCTCATGGGCAAAATCAGGAGACAAAAGTCTGGCTTAGCAGAGCTTTCCCCACAGCTCTCTATCCCGGCCATGCCCTTTCTACCTTGTTCAACCCTACCTGTGGCAGGAGCAGCCTGCCCTTGGCCCTTATTTCTTGCTGATGCTACAGGAAAACCTTGAAGTAACTTTGATAAAGATCATGGTAAATTATCAGATATCTGTTCCTAGGGAGATGAGCATGACAAGGCACGTATTTAGCAACTATGAGGTCTATAGATGACAACAGAGAAATTACAAAATTGCCAGAATGCTGTCTAAAAAGGAAAGCAAAGCAGCTGACACAAAGACTGACACTGGCACACTCAAGTGGCATAGGAATAAAAAAGCAGCATATTAAATGTTGTCCAGAGCATTTTGAACTCACAGAAAGTGCCATCTAAGAGCTGTAGAGAGCACAGCTCAGATAATTTGCTAATGCAGATGTGAAAATAAAGGAAAATTTAATCAAAATACATACAATATTAAATGCAAAATACTGAAGAAGTGCTGTGGTTGAAGTGACACAGAGGGTCTGCAGGGAAAAATAAAAACAACACGGTGTTGTGAATAACTACTTTCTCTGAATATGTCCAATAAAAGCAAATGTATCCTATTAAGATAATAAAGGAATATCGGACAGGTGAGATTTTATACATTTATGACTAGAGAGGAGTTTGACAGACAAACTGCAGAATGTTTTTTTTGTTTTGTTTTTTTTTTTTTTGTGAAAACTACCTTTTAAAGAAAGTATGTGTTTTTCCTTCTTCATGTTTGGAAAAAATATGTTAAATTATCATTTTTTCTATGATATTTTTAAGAATAATATTTTGTATTTGGGAGCATCTTTCTGAGGATTTATGCTATGATGAAGCTATATATGAATTTGAATAACAGATACTTTACAATTGAAGAAACAAACAACAAAAAAACCCTGACCCATGCATATTTTAGAAAATTGGTCTGCAAAACCTGAGATTACTGCTCTCTTTTGTACCCCATTCAAGAAGATTTCTCTGTGTTTTGAAATTTTTTGGAGGTAAAAAAGCAGTAAATTGCTGAGTCTATGTATGACAGTGATGCTAGGTAAACCAGGCAACTAATAATCTCTCAACAGATGCAACAAAAAAAGAGCAGAACACAGACAACAAGACGATAATAAAAGCCATTACTATAATGTGGATTCAGGCCTGCCTGTGTTGGCTCAAGGTGTGAAAAAAATCACTCCCCTCAGATGCCTTTGTGACAGCAAAACCTTGATGTAGATGCAATAATTCTAATAAAGGATGTTTTTTGTTCTTATTCAGGGACCTGGTGTTATTAAGTAAGCCAAAGAGCTTGTGTCAGCATGCTCTGTCTACACTAGGGGGTTTGATGATAGTGCAGCAGAACCTCTCTAGCTTAGACAAGGTTAAAGCCTTCTTCAGAATGTGCAAAGGAGGGAAATGGGATTGTAATCTAACAAAGCCAAATTGCCATTTTACAATGGCAAACCATTATAATTGTAAAAAAGATAAATTGTCATTTTATTATGATCAACAGGATCAAAGTAAGCAGCAGTGAGAACAACAAAGATCCAAGGTCAGCTGTAAAGTATGAGATTTCAGTTCATACAGATTCTGCCTTTGGAAAGAAGAAATCCTTGTGTAATCTTAGGAATTTTAGGAATCACTCAACCAGAATAAGTGATTCATATAACAAAAACACAAACAAAAACAAAAGTAAACAAAGTTGTTAAAAGCAAGTATTCACTGTAGCCTCTCCAAGGCAAAGCTACTAAAAGAGCATCATAAAGTTTTGGCAAGACTGTGATGAATTTCAGACACATGACACATGAAAATGCAGAAAATACTCCAAGCAATAAAAGAGAAAAAAAAAAAAAAAGAAAAATCATGTCCACCAGAAAGAACAAATATGAGATAAGCTTCACATCACTGCAAAAGCTACAGAGACCATGAGCTGGAAAAGCTGCATGATAGGCCTTCAAGCAGCTTATTTGCATAACCCCACACAGTTTAAACAATGCTCACAGCCAAAGTTCTGCAATGGAAAATGGTATTTCATGACGTGACTGAATCAGAAACAGTCCAATTAGAATTGCTACAGAGTGTGGCTACTACACTTCATTTTGTATACCAACAGGTAGATTAAATGCCCCAAAAGGACTTGTCACACATGATAACCTCCACTGTACAAATCCTGAGATAGGATGGTAGAAGCTCTGGTATAATTCTTCTGTAAACAAGAGATAAACATGTAAAATTAAGTACAAATCTAGATGGAACTGCAATAAAATTTGTATATTTGACATAGTCAGTCATCGATTAACTACCATGCAAGCAACAAACCAATATCCTTGTATCAAATATATCATTTGCAATGAAACAGATGCACAAACATTGCAGAAGAACAACTTATCACAGGTATTCCACGTAAAAAAATTGATGAACATGTTTAGAGACAGAAAACTCAGTAGAAAATGATCCCTTTGAATACACGTAAAAAGGATTAACATCCACATGCTGGCTTCTTCTCCAAAGCCACTTTACAATATTAAAACATAGCAGCTGAAAAAGTATGTGAAGAATTACATTTGACTGAAATACAAAGAAAGCTCATAGTAAGCCCATTGTGTTCCAATATCTAGAGAGCAATAGAAAGACTCCAAGAGAGAATCAGAAAGGACAAAAATCAGTGAGGGTTCCTCCTGGCCTTTATACTGTTGGGATGGTCAGAAAGACCATTTCAGACTGAAAAACACCCAGCTGTTTCTCAGCAAGCTAGAAAGAAGTAAGCATCCAACAGGTTAAATACATAAGAGTGGTCAACCAGAATAAAACCTTATAGTAAACAGGGAGTTCTGCCAGGACTAGATTGAGCTATTTTTGGACTGAAGTCTCTGGAAACTTCTTGACAGTATACACACCATATATTAAACATAGTGGTCAAGGCTGATTGCAAGCTAGTAAGTAGTTACGACATGAGTGGGAAAATGCAGGCCAAGTCACAAAGTAGGAGAACAAAAATACAGAGCTTTCTTCAGAAGTTTAGGGGCAAACAGACTTTTCTGCTGCAAACTACAAAAACGGTCTCACATTATTTAAGCTTTTGGTAGGGAAACAAACTGAAACATACCACCATAAAACTATCATAGATTAAGCATTTCATCAGACATACTGTCCTGACAGTAGCTTCAAGAAACCTGTTATCTTCCTCTGTCTCTTACATAACTCACAGGAGACTATCAAGTCAGTTTGAATTCTGCACTGCTATCCCATAAAGGTTGAATAACAGAGTTTAGCTGGTAGTTAGTATAGCTAGAAGTCTCTATCGAATACTTCAAAAGAAAAATACATGGTAAACATCCGCAAAGGAAGCAATGTTTCCATAAACAACTATATATATATGCTTTTTTAATACTGGATGTCAAGACTTAAAAAAAACTTATTGTGACTAACTAGTATTATTTATATTGACATGGGTAGAAATATAGACAAAAAGCAGTAGAGACACCTAAAGGCCAGGACCTTCAATAAGTAACAAGACAGTAAGCTTTCAAAATGACCACAGAAAATATTTTCAAGAGCAAATTATTTCTCAGAATAAGTTGTGCACTTCTAAAGATGTTAAATGTTCTGAATAGTAGTAAATAAATTTGTGCTCATACAAGAGTAATTGATAAGCGTATCTTTCAAAAAGATACCTCTACAAACAAAATAATGAAGAAGTGTAAGACAATGAAACATGCTTTCTTCTAACATCTGATTACCAAGACTTGGAAAACAACAACAACAACAATCAATCAATCAATCAATCAACCAAACAAACAAAAAACACCCACACACAGAGCACGACACATGACAAAGAGGTCTCGAAACATTGTACCACATCAAGAATCAAAGGTTAGCCAGGCTCCAGCTGTGGGAAAGGTATGTACAAGCCCTTATACCAAAGAGGAAGAAGCATGAACAAACTGCCAAGAGTAAGGTCCTTCTGTCAGTATACCTGCTGAGTATACTGACTATAAACCCAATGTTATGTAAGATGTAGTTCATGACCATCTTCATTATTTCAAATCTGAAAGAAATAGCATGATGAGAAAAGTCTCAGAAAGGACATCTATGCTTTTACCAGATAGATAGAAACCTAAATAGTTTTAGGAATAGTCTCATAAAAAAAGAACAGAATACAAGGGAGAGAGTAAAGCTTAAATCATGCCCTGATTTGGCATCTCTCTTTTTATATTTTTATACCATGCACATCCTTTTCAGGCTAATTATTCAGTTTCCTAGATAAACTTATTGACTGTTAATTTACCATGTACATATTTAGGATTGATTATGCAAGTAGCAGTTGCAAAATAGAGCCCCTAGACAATAGCAGATAGGCCTATGTTTACTTCCAGAGCTAGAAAGCTATATATTATGAAATTCATTTTCAACATCACAGGCTTCTGAACGGAATTTCTGTACTATCTTGCAAATACTGCAGAACTGCTGCCCTGCAGGGACATTCAAAAAGTAGTACCCAAGTAATCTGTCACTCCCAACAGAAGATCATATCCCAATACAACATTAGAATGAGACTTTTGTTCCTCATTAGAAGAATGTAGATAGAAAGCTTATTTTATTACTGTAAAATCCAGCCCAATGTTAACCAGTCAAATTAGAAAGAAAAAGTATTAATAATCGTGGCATATTCTCCTATGTGCATTATCATGCAGCTCCAAATGTTCCCTTGTGGCTGGAGCCGCAGCGATGAAATAAAGGAGGGCTCCAAAGGGCAAGACAGCCATTTACTGTCTTTAGCAAGACAGTTACTTTGTTGCTCATGACTCGTAAAATGCAAATCTATGCAGGAGTGTTACTCTCATAAGCAGAGTTGAAAGCACTAAACCACCCTAGAGAGAGGAAACAGCATTTTGTATCTTCCATCTTTTTGAACTTGCTAGTGCATGACTTGGAAGGAAGGAAGGAAGGAAGGAAGGAAGGAAGGAAGGAAGGAAGGAAGGAAGGAAGGAAGGAAGGAAGGAAGGAAGGAAGGAAGGAAGGAAGGAAGGAAGGAAGGGAGGAAGGGAGGAAGGGAGGGAGGGAGGGAGGAAGGGAGGGAGGGAGGGAGGGAGGGAGATATCTTCACTGGCTCACATGGAATGCAGAGGCTCCCTAAAGCTGTTGTTTATGAACAGAACTCCCAGTTGCAATTTCCTACCAGAGAAGAAATTGCAGTCGAGGAACAAGTACAAGTAATTTGTATGATGCAGTAGAACTCATTTTATGATGAAGTGCAGTGCTTTCAGAGCAAAGGCAACATGGTGAGTGCAGGCAACTCCTTCTGAAATATCAGCCTGGAGCTGTTACCAAGCTCTCAGCAGACAGTTCTGAGTGAATCCAAATACTGAATACAGCTAGAGAAAATCAAGCAAAGAGAAGACATTCTAGTGACTTGTAGCAATTTTCCCCCAAATAGATATTACAAAATTAATGGTTACCTAGTAATCTCTTAATTTTTTAGATAAAAGATATTTTTTCCACCTTGAGAGTGGTGAAGCACAGGGACAGGTGTGTCCAGAAGGTTGTGGAAACTCCGTCCTTGAAAACTCAGCTAGACAGGGCCCTGGACTACCTCACAGAAACCGGACCTGCTTGGGCTGAGGGCTTCAAGCTTTTGAAGCCCCTGTCACCCTACCATTATTCTATGGCAGTGATTATCCTCAACACCTTCTCACAGGGTTGGGTGTGATAAAAACACAGGGTTGACTGTGATAACACTTAACATGTTCATCTTAGGATACACAGTGTTCAACAGGCATAAAGTGACATAACTTGTCTATATTCCTGCCAGGAATACATTGTGTCTCTGCCTGTATCTCTCTTGCATAGATGGCAAACCTGAGATATGCTGAAGTGCAGTGAAGTAGAAATTTGATCAATTTTGTATGGGAAATTTAGTATTTTTACTAGTAGCATTCTGCCTGGTTGCTTTATGCAACTTAAACAGCAGTAAAAAATATCATTAGAGATTTGAGCAGCACAGACAATACAACTTGTACAGCTAATAACACAATCACTCTTGCACATACAGATGCGGAAAGACCACAAAGGCACTGCAGTATAAAATTGAGGTGGGAAATCATTTATTTCAAGTGATTAGTTTTCATTACTAAGCACTCATCCTTCATTACTGCCCGCTTTAGGATCTTTTGTGCTGGCTGACCCACATCACCAATATACTAGTGAATGCTTCGTGTACAGCAACTAATGATCAATCAGAATGTAAGATTTTAAACAGAAAAAAATATCATTATGCACCATTAAATTCCCTTTATCATTCTTTTCCAGGCCTTCTCCGTATTTTCTTGCCAGTCTCTCCTTACCTTTTTTATCTTTGTTCCCCTTTTTCTCAGCCAGGCTTAGCCCTGGCTCTCCTAGCCTCAGCAATAAAAGGATTTTCTTCTTCGTTCATTTAATTTTAGATAAATGTTGAATTGGGAGTTGTACATTACCCCCGGTCCAGCTGTCTTGCTGGAAAGTCTGTGAGAGACTTACTCTGAGTTTCATATGACTGCAATTCAGATATACATGATATATAACTAAAAGCTCTGAGGAGAAAGAAGCAGTTAAGGGGAAAATAAATAAATAAATAAATAAACAATCCCCCCTCCCCACACCACCACGAACAAAAAACTTGCCATCAAGACACAGCTTAAAGTAACACTGGAGACATGTTTTAGCTAAAATCCTTTTACAGCTTTCTAACAAGACTACTTGAAGTAAGATAAAGGTAAATCTGGCTTTTCTGAAAGTCTTGAAGTAACGATCAAAAGCTTTGAATAAGTCATATCCTTACCAGACACAATCTGAAATTCAAAACTAATTCCAAATTCAAATGCTGTGAAAGGTCAAGGGATCAGAAATAGTATCTTGGGTCCTTTTCACCTGTAATTAATAAAATTGAACTCAGAATTTCTGCTTGTCTTCATTCCTAATGAATTACTTCCATGTATGCTTTTTATATATAGCACTTTCTTAAGTGGTTGGGAAGGACTCACGTCTTGGCCCCATATCTGACAATAAGCAGACTTGTAGAAACATCCCAAGATGATATATGCTGACTATCAAAACATACTGCTTAAATTTAGAGCTTGTAGGTAGGATTTTTATTTTTTTTTTTAATTTTTATTTTTTTAAGACATAGAAAGATCCCATATTCTTCTTATTGACACCAACAGTAAATTTTCTCTTGGTGGCATTAGGAAAGACTTAAAATAAGGTGAAAAGTGTTTTTTGTTTGTTTGTTTGGTTGGTTGTTTTTTTAAAGCCACAGTTTATTATTATTATTTTTATTATTTTTTTTTTCCCCAGTTGCCTAATGTAATCCTATTTGTGATGTGGAATTTTGCAGCAACAATGTGATTACAAGTGGTGACTACTTTCAGCAGAATCTGTCAAATTTCAGAATGAAGGAAAGCCAGCCACACAGGGATTTCCACGTTGCTATTAAAACTGATATGAAGACTGGCATTGTTTAAATTCAAATAAATGTAAAGTTTACATATATTTTAAAGCTTTAATATATACTGTTACTTTTAGGAAACTTACCAAAGTCTAATTTATATTTGGAAATTATTTGAAAATTAAGGCATAGGTGACCTTCAAAGATTATTAAAAGTAATATTTCTTTGTTGTCATTAGTCATGTTACTTTGTTTTTCTTAAAAAGGATATAGAGTTTCTTTAATTTATAATGCAAATGTGTTTCTATTTTTTTTCAATGTTAAACTGTTATTTCACTAGAGCAAGTTATACAATAAACTTACTTTATTTTTTAAACTTTTCCCTTTTAAACTTCAAAGCACTTTAAGAAATACAGTATATATTGTTATTCCCATGCAGTTATGAAATAAACAGTGGATTGTCAGAATGTAATTGTGCAAAGAAATAATAGAAACAGTAGCAAGACCTGATGTCATGTCATGTCTGTTCCCCCCCCGCCCCCATTCCTACCTATAAAATAAACCTGACTTTCTAAAGCTTAAATGCTTGTCTCTGTTTGCTGATGTAACTGTGGTACCATTCAACATGGGGATAGAGAGAGAGTAAGATTCTCATCTTTCACTTAAAAGGCTCATGCTCACTACTGGGAATGCTAAAATTTGTTCAGGCATGAAATTTAGCTCAGAATTAAAATCCAAGCCAAAATTGCTTCTATATGTCAGAAAGTCTATGCAACAGGTTTATAAAGTTCACATTTTTAAAAAGTACTATGTATGTACTTTTTCTGTCTAGTTTTTTTGAGGATAAGTGTCCCTGAAATCTGTTTTATGTAGTTGATAATAGCATACAATTATGTATGAAAATTAGTTAAGAATTTTAGTCAGATGAAATTTGTCCTATTTACATGAATCCTTTTATTTATATTTAGAAGTGGAGATATCAGGGTTAATTTGTTTAGGAAATACATTGCTTACTCTCTTTCCTGAAGAACATGACACATGATGCTAGTCTTTCTTTCTGGCTGCTCATTTCTTCCACTATGTGTAAATTAATAAAATCACATTCTCTGTACCATATTATCCTTCCCTGCATTGGAAGGTATTCAGTAAACTACCTTTTCATATGTGATTAAATATGAAGCTTTTGAGTGTCACATCTGTTTCCTTGCTGCCAATGAGTGTTGTTAACTCAGCCAACCTGGTTCTGCTTCCTTATGGGTAGATGCTCCCAGGAAAAAAGGCAAGGATCCAGAGAAGTGCTCCATGCAGGCACTTAAGCTGTGAAACTGCAGTCAGCTGCACCAATGCTCCTCAAATTAGAATTGCCGCACTTTGTGCAAATTGGTAATCTGAATCCCTCTGTACTAAAAGTAATGTACTTAGGAGTACAGTATAATATTAATTCAAAGCCAGTAACTATCTAATAAAAATGTAAGAGGGAGGTTGATATATTCTGCTATACACACACACAGAAAGATTGTGTGAAAAAATAAAATCAGTGAGAAATGATTGCTCAGTAGGATCACAAAGCCATTTTGCAGGCTAACATAGTAACTGTCAGAAGTTAAGATAGAAATCTCTGTCTAATTGTTTTATCACAGGGAGCTTGGGAAGCCAAGATTGTTTAAACTAGCACACGCAGTAATGAGGCCCAAAGAAACATATCTGTCAAAACAAAAAAAGGAATTAAAACAAGAGGGCAAATTAGTTTGGGAACAAGTTATCCATAAGCAGATAAAGTTATTTGCAAATGTAATGCAAAATAAAAATAGAACAAATATCAGTCAATATCAGACAAAACAAGAAATTTTGTCGGGACTACAGTTACAAGACAAAGAGTCCAAAGTCCTGCCATCTACTTTGAATCCAGTCATGGGTAAAAATCACATAATATAATCCTTTTATGTTTCATTCTGAATAAGTGGGCTGTAACATTTAGATATTTTGGCAAATTAAATTTACTGGGTGGAAACAAACAAAGAAACAATACCCCTAGGAACAAGATACCAGTGAATTCTGGTTATATTTTACCACTATCAGCTCTCATGCAGAAAAGTCAGACTGACAATAATAATGCTTCAGAAAGGATCACAAGAGTATTGTGTGCTATATAAAAGTCACAAAAAAGAAATATATACCATTAGATTAATAAGTGTCAGTAGTCAATGCTATTTTAAGGTCTAATGCAGTAAGAAGGACAAAAATCTGATTTTGATTTTGGTGTCCTGCAGAAAGAAAGGTAATGATAATTGTAATAAACACACCTAGAAACAGCTTCTGATAAGCAAAATAATTCAAAATCAATATCATAACATTTATGCACATCCATTCATCAACACTAACACAAAAGATATACTGAAAATACAACACAGTTGTCTTGAGTACAACAAGATAAAGATTTATTTGTATATATCCAGGTATAAAACAAAACAAAATAAAGCCCACACAATATTTAACTTGCACAGAATTTCTCATCATTTTCAGGAAAAACAAAAACAAAAAAAAAAAGCCACTAACCAAACAAATGAAAACAAAACAAAACAAAACAAAACAAAACAAAACAAAACACAGATGTTACATACTATTTCTGTTTATTTACCTTAGCCATTTGGTTTATTTGCTTTTTTTTATACCCAAAATGCTGCCAAGATAGAGATACTGGAATTTTCATTTTGAGAATGCAAAAGCAGAAAAGTACGTATTTCTGCTTCACTTTTTAGGTGGTTGGAATGGAAATAGAGGAACTAAAACAGCAATCACAAATGCAAACACAAATAATTGTGTTTTAAAAATGGAAAGATTCAAATACTGATGTTTACCTAATACTTCAGAGCACTCTACCTTTTAAAAATCCAGGAACTAGACAATAATTTCCACACAACTTTGTCACATCTTTTATGTAGAATAGAATCATAGAATCCTAGAATGGTGAGGGTTAGAAGGGAACTTAAAGATCACCTAATTCCAACCCCTCTGCCACGATCCGGGACACATTCCATTAGATGAGGTTGGTCAAAGCCCCATCCAACCTGGCCTTAAACACTTCCAGGGATGGGGAATCCACAACTTCTCTGGACAACCTGTTTCATTGCCTTCTAAGCCTCATAGAAAAGAATTTATTCCTAATACCTATTCTAAATCTACTTTTTTCAGTTTGAAGTCATTACTGCTTGTATTCTCACTATACTCCCTGACAAAGAGTCCCTCCTGTTTTCTTGTAGGCCCCCTTATGTACTGGAAGGTACTGGAAGAATCACCTCCCTCCACCTGCTGGTCATACTTCTTTTGATGCAGCCAAGGGTACAGTTGGCTTTCTGGCCTGCAAATGCACATTGCTGGCTCATGTTGAGCTTCTCATCATCCAACAGACCCAGGTCATTCTCAGGGCTGCTCTCAATCCATTCGCTGCCCAGCCTGTATTTGTGCTTGAATTTGGCTCAGCTCAAATGCAGGACCTTGCAGTTACTCTTGTTGAACTTCATGAGATTCACACAGACCCACCTCTCAAGCCTGTCCAAGTCCCTGTGGATGTCTTCC
>NC_137695.1:58151820-58301674 GCF_964034855.1 Anser brachyrhynchus | reverse complement strand
AGATGAGGCTGCACCAATGCTAATTATTTCAGGAGAATCACCTTTTTTGTTGTTGTTGTTTGTTTGTTTGTTTTTGCTTTTTTTTTTTTTTTTTTGACCAACAGGCTATGCCGTGTTTAATGCACCCCAAAATGTACTTTGTCCTCTTCGCTGCCAGGGCACACTGCTGCTGCTCATGTTGAGCCTGCTGTTGGCAGCACCTCCAGATCCCTTTCTGCAGAGCCGATCTCTAGCCACTTGTCTCCCAAGTATCTGTCCAGCATTACTCCAACCCAGATGCACAACATTACTCCAACCCAGATGCACAACCCATCATTTACCTCTGTTGAACTTCATGCTGTTGCTAATCTCCCAATGCTCCAATCTATCTAGATCCCCCTGCAAGGACTCTCATACCTCCAGAGAGTCAACAGCACCTCTCAGTTTAATATAATTAACAGCATCTCTCAGTTTAATATAATCATCAAATTTGCTAAGGATGCATTCTATTCCTGCATCCAGGTCATTGATAAAAATGTTGAACAGCACTGGCCCTAGAATTGAGTACTAGAGAACAACACTGGTAACCATCCACCAACCAGATGTAGCCACAGTTACTATAACCCTTTGAGCTCTGCCATGGAACCAGTTCATCACCCAGCATAGTATGAACCTGTTTATCTCACAGTTGGACAATTTGTCCAAATGGATGCTGTGAAGGATCCTTAGCGAAAAGTATCCAAAAACCTTACTGAAATCTATAAAGATTACATTTGTCACCTTCCTGTAGGAAGGTGACACCTACATTTCCCTTCATCCATCAAGCAGGTGACCTTATTATAGGAGATCAAACTACTAAAATGGGACTTTACCTTGATGAACCTATCATGGAATCATAAAAACGTTAAAGTTGGAAAAGACCTCCAAGATCATCTGGTCCAACCATCCCTCTACCACCAATATCACCCACTAAACTATGTCCCTAAACACCAGGTCCAACCTTTCCTTAAACACCCCTAGGGACTGTGACTCTACCACCTCCCTGGGCAAACAGTTCCAACGCCTGATCACTCTTTCTGGGAAGAAATTTCCCTGTGATGACTATGCCTGATAATTTTTTTGTTTTTTTAGTGCCTTTCCATATTCCCCAAGACAATCTTCCCCATAACTTTTCCAGGGAATAAGGTTAGACTAATAGGACTAATAGGTCTGTAGTTTCCCGGGTCTTCTCTCAGGCCCTTTTTGTAAATGGGTATAACATCGGCTAGCTTCCAGTCGACAGGGACCTCTGCAGAGTCCCATGACCCTTGATAAATTGAGAGGGGTCCAGCTATAACATCTGCTAATTCTTTCAGCATTCTGAGGTGAATCCCATCTGTCCCCATGGACTTATGATTGTTCAATTGATACAGTTGTTCCCTTGCAATTCAATGACCACAGATGGAATGTCACTGCTCCTCCAGTCATGATCCTCCAACTCTGAGGTTGGGTCAGCCCAAGATCTGTTACTGTTAAATACTGAGGAAAAAAAGTCATTGACTGCCTCCGCCTTTTCCTCCTCCTCACTTTTTAGGTGACCATTCATTCTAAGTATCAATCCAATGTTTTCTTTTGACCTCCTTTTTGTGTTGGCATACTTGAAAAAGCCTTTTTTTGTTGTCCAGCACCAGACTGGCCAGTGTCAAGTCAATCTGGGCTTTGGATTTCTCATTTTCCCCCTGCAGATTCAAACTGCAGCTCTGAACTCTCCCTGTGAAGCCAGACCTTGTTTCCGGAGGTCATATATTTTCTGTTTCCACCCTAGTTCTAGGCAGAGTTCCTTGTTTGGACAGGCCAGTCTTCTGCCTGGCTTGCTTGAATTGTGGCACAATGGTATTGACTGTTCCTGGGTTTTTAAAAAGTGACTTAAAAAACGATCAGCTCTCATGCACCACTAAACCCTCTAGAGCAGATTCCCAGGGATCCCTGCTAATTAGCTCCCTGTGAAGCTTGCCAAATCAGCTCAACAACTTCCACAATCACTAAGTCCTCTACTTATTTATTAGCAAAGAAGGAAAAAGTATCAGAACAGCTGCAGATGATTACTTGACCTTTGTCCAAGTCAAAAGGCTTTCCAGTGACTGTCATCTCCTCATAGGGGCTTTTTATTGTGTTTTAAAAATTGAATTGTAGTGCTGTCATACTCCTGTGGTTAACATAACAAAGCACTAAGCTTCCCAAGAATGCAAAGAGCTAGTTAACAACCCAGATACATAAAGGCAATCACACCAGAAAATATTTTTCTATTAGACAGCTTGAAATTTGTGTACTCGTGCAGGCAGGAGACAGATAAGATTTCTATGGTCTCATGAGAGCTCTTTATGCACTGTACATTCTCTATTTTCACCCTGAGACAGTATTTGGCTTTTAGTCACATTACCAGTGAAAGTCTTCATGTTTCCTAGTCACCACATATTTTTATACTATTGGTGCAATCCCTCTTAGTTCTGAAACATCACTTATAAAACCATCATTTTCTGTCATGGTTCAGCTTTCCTCTGTCTTTTCAAGTAGGAAATCTTGCCTTTTAATGGATTTGTATATCTTAATGTAATAACGTTTTAGTAAAATTGCATATGAAAAACCCGAACTACAGAAACTGAAAAAGTAGATAATTCTCATCCAGGAAGTAGACTTACACAGGTCTAATAAGAGGTGAATGCAAATTACCGTTTTAGTGGAATCTTTAAAAGATTTTCTCTTTACTCAGCTGTATGTTTTTATAGGATTGGTAGAAACTATAATAATTGAGATAAATATTTAAAACTGTTAAAACAAATATAGTCATATGTTTGCATAATGTTCATTTCCTTAAGATATCCAGGTAAATCCAACACTAACAAGATTTGAAAATATCTTTAAACACCTTAGGAGTGATTTCAGTTCCCAATCCTTTTTCTTTGACATTCATATTGAAAAAGTCTGTTATGTCCACTAACAAGAGGCCTCCAAATCTCATTCAAGTCACATGAAGTCCTCCTGCACATTGATAAACACACCTATGTAGATATTGGCATAATTATAATATATGGTGTATTTCAGTTCAGTTGCTAAACACTTCCTTCAACTCATTTGGTGTTCCAATACTGGAAAAGATAAGGAAATAATAGATAATTAGAGTGAAATTCTGCTACATTGAATACACATTTATCCACTAAGAATGAAATTTTTTGTTTTTTCATGATGATCTTTCTAAAGATCACTATTACATGAAAAGTTCCTGAGAAGTTTTAAATTATGCAAAAATACCTCCTAAATATTTCAGAACATCACAAAGTAGAAGTGGCTGTCCACCTGAGCCCTGTGGAAGGACACAATCTTTATTCTAGTGCCAAGAATGCCGTAGGGGAAAGACAGCTTAATTAGGATTGAATCATATGGAGCAAAATGACAAACTAATTTCAAAGAGGTTCCCGCCTACAAAGCCCTCATAGCATTTTTCACTTACTTAAATTTAAAGGACTATTCCCATAACATCTTCTACTAATGTTTTAAGCAATTCTCAAAGGAAACCACAGAAATATACACACTACTGTACTAAAGTAAGCATGTTTTGTCAAACCAGAGTTCAAATAAAAAATTAGGGCAGAATACTTGCTTCATAGTTATGATTGCCATTAAGTGGAACAGTGTGCCATTATTTCATTAATGAATTAATTAACTCTTGACACAGGCTGGTAGAGTTGTTCTACTTCAACATACAGTCAATGGAGCCACACAGTTGCAATGGAGCTTTACTTATCTAAGAATTAGTATTACTGTATTAAAGTAGTGACTTTTGAGTACCAAGCTCTTACTGTTTTAATGTGGTGCTGAAATTTATTACTTTGAAAATAACTTTCGAAAATACCGAATATACAGTTTAGATAAATTGTGAAAGTCTTATTAGGGTTCTGGACAGTTCCAAACTCCACTTTTTACTTGTCTTCAAAAAAGTCATAGAATTCAAATTGTTAAGTAAATGGAGCACTAGCATACACATAACCATGCACCACACCCACAAATGCACAGAGGCTAGTTTTCAGCAGAAAGCATTTTCTCCTTAACAGCTTCTGCATATATATGCAGTCTCTCCAGAAGGTTTGTGCTAGCAACTTAACTGGGGAGAATTCCCAAGGTTTGTCATGTGAGGCCCTTGTAAAATGGGTCCTTTTCCCCAGGAACTTAAGGATCTTAATCCTTCCTTTGCATTCATTGAAATTATAGTGATGTGAGCCATTCAGGAAAGGAAATAGTGTGTAGTTTTAACTCTACACCTACCAACACATCTAATGGTCTACTGGGAGGACATACAGCTGTAAGACAGTGGAAATGCTTTAAGAAAGCAGAAAAGTGAAGAAATTGAAGCAAATGCAATATATTAAGCACATCCCCATATTTTGTTCTGAGCTTGTTTTGCATTTGGGTTAAAATACTAATGAAATTGCTTGCAGGTAGGATTGGCTGGTCCTATATTAAGCTTAGATGAAGTATTCCACCATAAAAACATTCATACACACTATTTACAAATGTTTGAAAAAAATCAGAGATAAAGTAGTATTTTGTCTGCAATCTTAGCATTTGTTCTTCATGAATCAACTGTTTTGCCTTTTCGCCATGAAATTTTTCCTCAGACTGAAATACCAGTGAATGATAACTAACAGCAAACTAGCAAATTTCCTTTATTGTATGTTTTCATTAGCTTAACTCCCAATTTCTATATCATGAATTCTTGTAACACAAAGTACTCTTTTTCCTTGGAAGTTATTCTTAATTTTAACTTTAATCAATTCTATGTTAATTAAATCTTTAAAAAAAAAAAACAAACAAAAAATCAAAATATGTTTTCAAGGTTTCTCCATAAATCAGTTAGTTCAGTCCTTCACTTATTTGTGTTTCTGTTCTGAGTTCCAAGCACCACCCAGTCACATGGCAGAAGTACTTTAGTCAGCTTTGGTCTAAATACCATACCTAAAAAGAAAGTTCCCTCTTCCCTCATCTGGAATATCTGAACATTATTATGAGAACTTCATTCACTAGTTTTACTATATTACCCATTCCAAGCTTCTTCACCATAAGAACTTGTTGTCTTTTGTGATCATTGCTTTCATATGGACGTGTTACTTTCCAAGAACTTCCATTAAAATATTTTTTTTTGGGGGTGTGTGTCCTAATAGGTGTTTTTGAAAAACAGCTGTGGTATCTTTTTTTTTGAGTTTTTTGGAAAAGAGCATTGTTTTAACTAAATGACAATGAAGTTCCCAAAAATTCTAAAGTCAGGTAAAAATCTTTCTTTTCAGAAAAAAAAAAAAGGAACACTATCTCGAGAGGAACTATAAAGGCTTCAGTAAGCACTTCATTAAAGACGCTCTCATTACATAAAAGTAAATATTGTAAATTTCTTATCACTTAGTAGCACTGTATGTACCTATTCTGAATATTTATCATGTTTAAAGAAGCAGGTAAATAAACCTAGGATTAATGGAGCTGCACATAAAGTGCTGAAATGTTTTTCTTTCTTGTTGATATCTCTGTAAAAATGGGTGAGAGAAATTAAAATGTGGAAAGCAGAAAGCATCAATATAGCTGACTTGTAAATAAAAAGGAGGTGTTCACATCAATATATAAAATAGATATTTATTGTTATAAAGACAGATACAGATGAACTGTATGCTTTAGAGACACCTGATAAATGAACATGACCTCAAAGTATTTGCTTCACAGAATCTAAGGTTGGAATGGACTTGCGGATATTGTGTGATATTACCTTGTACTCAGAAGAAGGCCAGCTACTGTAGGTTTCCCAGGATCATGTGTAATGATGTTTTCACTGTCTCCAAGGACAGAGACTCCATAATCCCTGGGCAATCTGTTCCAGTATTCAACCACTCTCATGATAAGATTTTCCTTATGTTCAAATGTAGTTTCCTGTATTACGATTTCCACACATTACCCAGTGACAGAGCAAGAGGCACCACTGAAACAATGATGGTTCCTTCTTTGTTGCCTCCCACTGGTTATTCATACACATTGATAAGACCTTCAAGCAGAAACAGTCTCAGCTTAGTCTCTCCCTGTACAAGAGATGCTCCAAGCCCTTAATCGTCTATGTGGCCTTTAACTAGGCTCACTTTCGTATATCATATATTTATTGAACTGGAGAGATCCTTTGCACAAGAATGTGCTGGTCCCTAATGATTCCAGTAAGACAGACACTCTAACTCTAAGATGTATTCTAAAGTGCTATATAGAGAGACTCTAAACTGTAGTATGGACAATTTTACATCTCTTTAGATGGTGGAAACTGTAGGTGATATAGCATCAAACAGGCTGCAATCCACATGCAGAACACCATGTAGACCCTATCAAAAAAAGAGCTTCTCTGCACTTGGTTATTTGAGCCACTAAAGGATCTTCATACAAGAAAGCAACTCTATTCATCATTTCTACTATGAAAAGGAAAGGATGTTCACGAAATAACTTTTTTCTGCAGTGGTAGAGGACACACAGGTGGCACAATCACCAATACCAAGAGGGTGCTACCTGTAGGATATTCTGCTACAGTGTACTGTCTGAGTTTGTCCTGCAATTACGAGATTTGTGGAGCACATTACAGGCCTAAAGGTCACACTGGACATGTGACCCGGTGCAGCAGCACAACACAGGCCTGAGTGTACTCAGGTGAACAGATCTGTGGGTCACTATGTCCTTGCTGTCCAATTGTCCAATTGTTTTCTTGTCAGGATCTTTACAGAAGTCCAGAACTGAACCCACCACTCCAAATGTGGCCTCTCCAATGCTGGAGAGGACCACCTCCCTCAACCTGTTGTTGACACTCTTCTTATATTTTTGGCCTTTGCTGCAAGGATGCTTTGATAGCTCATGTTCAATTTATTGTCCAACAGGATTCCCAGGACTTCTCTGCTAAGTGGTTTCCCAACTATTCAGCTGCCAGCATGCATTAGTGCATTAGGTTATTCTGCCTCCTCAAATTCAGAACTTCATGTTTCTCTTTGTTAAACTTAAGGAGATTCCTGTCAGCCCACTTCTCCAGCCTGACAAAGCTCTTCTGAAAAGCAGCACAACCATGTGCTACTCCTCCTAGTTTTGTATCATCAGCAAACTTGCTGGGTGTACATCAGCAGGGTCAAGGTAAACAACATCCACTGCTGTCCCCTCATTCAAGCCAGTCAGGTCATCATAGGTTATCAGGTTGGTCAGGCAACATTTCTCTACTGTAAGTCCATTCTGATTATTCTCAATTACCTTTTTGTCTGTCGTGTGTTTGGAAAACATATACAGAGGGATATATTCCAACTTCTTTGCATTCAAGGTGAGGTTAACTAGATTGTAGTTCCACAGTTCCCTGTTGAAGATGGGAGTGAGATTTGGTTCCTTCTGTCTCTTGGGAATCTCTCTCTGACGGCCATGACCTTTCAATGGTAATTGAGAGTAGTCTTGCAATGATATCAACCAGCTCTTAGCACTCATGGATGCATCCCATCAGGCCCCATGGGCTTGCTTATATCTAGTTCAAGTGTTCCCACACCTGATCCTTCTCCACTTAGATAAAATATTCCTTGCTCTGGACTTTCCATGGGTCCCAAGGTCCTGGAATTACTGATGGCAGCCTTACCAAATACTGAGGTAAAGAAGGGGCTGAGTACTTCAGCTTTTCCCTGTTGCCACCATTCAGGAGTAGTCCCACATTTTCCCTAGCTCTTCCTTTTGCTGTTGATGTACCAGTAGAATCCTTTCTTGTTTTACATCCCTCAACAGACGTGCTCCAAATTTCTTAACCCCATCCCTGCATGATTAGAGAGTGTCACTGTATACTTCTTGAGTCACCTGTCCCAGTTTCCACCTCTTGTACACTTCCTATTTATTTCCCCTCTTTTCAAGCAGCAAGCATCTATAGATGACAGGTCTTTTGCCCTGAAGCAGTGAGTGTCTCACTACTATCATTCACTTCACTGATGTTTCTGCATGACTCACATGCAACATTTGACACAAATCCCAGCCTCTCATCTCTAGTGAGGACACTTCCCCTCTTCTGTATTTGAACATGTGCAGTCAGAACAGGAGCTATACCCTGGGCCAGAAGGCACCAGCTTCCAGCCTTTGACATCATGGGAGTCTTCATTTTCAAAATCAATGAATCAGGCAGAGTCTGTACACCTTCATTACAGCTGGTAGTTTGGGCTACTGGAGCTAACACGTCTTTGAGAAAATCCAGTCATTCATTCTCATCATCTTGGAAGCTGCACAGTTTGTTGACATCCTCCTGCATCTCCTTTACGTGATGGCACAGGTCATCCACCAGCACAACCCCCCCTGCTGCCCTAAACAGAGGCCCAAGGCAACCCCTACATCCTCAGACCTGGAGATCTGCATCCTCTCTTTGTAGAGCTACAAGGCCTCTGACATTACAGGAAAAGTTGCTCTAGTTTCTGCTGAGGTCTGTGTCCTGTGGCACTTCACCATCATTCCTGAGTTGTTCTCAGGTTGTTCTCAGCCGAGTGCCTGGCACTGTTCTGTGAACACAATCTCTCCACCACCCTCTACATTCTGGATTTGTCCACTTGACCGGACTCATATATAGGCCTCTCCCAATCACCAGCTAAAAGATTTAGGCTCCCTCAATCAGGAAACAGTGAAATTAAAGCTTCAAGGCTTTTTTGCTCAAGGTCAACTGCCAGAGCTCGTTAAGAGCTGCTAGAGCTTCCCAGAAGTCAAGCCCTTTAGTAGCTATCTTTTTTACTGCAGCAGCAGCTGCTACTCTCAATTTCCTTTGGGAAAAGGAGTTCCCCTCTAAAGGTTTCTAGAATGACCTTGAATGACTGCAAAAAAATCTAAAAACAGAGCCTGGAAACTGGAGTGCCAACTCTGTTAGCTGTGTTTTTGCCTTTGATAACTTCATCTCTGACTGTCATTTCCTCAGGGATTCTCTGGAAATCCCCTAGTGATCTTGGACAAAGTTTCCAGAAGGTCAAGATCTTCAAAACAGAGCACACAAACTGCTGCACAAACTGATAAACAAATTGTTGTATGAACTGCTTGATTTGTTGGCTACCTTTGGTTTATATAATGTAGCTAGCATGGCATCTTGTTTTGCATTGACCCTGTTGGCCAACACAGGCCAAAAACTACTTTTAAAGTCTGGAAGAATGTGGTGAAAGTAAAGTTTGAGTATGATACATGATTTAGAGCATTTTAGACTTCCAATGTAAAGTGCATCTCATGGATTGACAGACCCAGTAAGATTCAAAGATGTTCTTTGGGCCAGGAAATTTCTTTCTGAGAAGTACATATTCTATTGGAAATTTTTTTTTCAGATTGTACATGAGATTAGTAAAAGTCATCATCTAAATTGAGATAAATCTTAGAAGACAATTTATGGTTATTTGTTCTCAAAAGAACAATTCTAATGTATGTGTAAGCACAACAGAGCTAGTCATATATAAGCCTCAGTTTTGACCATCGTGCTTTTTTTCCCTAATCACTGTACTATTTTATAATGAAACATAAACAAGAACAAGGCTTTTTTAAAAAAGCATTGCAGTTGAGGTTCCCATATTACACTGTTCATTGCTATCAGATACGTAAGAATGCATCAAAAAGAAATCCTTTTAGGAATGTTGTAGTCATGATGGTATAAGGATGTGAAGGAGATAGGTTTGTATCTAAGTGCTATAGTTTGAAGAGAAGACACATTCAAGTTTACTTTTGGTTTTACCAGAACCTTTTGTCATTATATTCTGTTGCTTTTTTTTTTTAAAAAAAAAAAGAAAGCTAAAGCATTTTTCTGGCCTTTTAAACTATTTTTCCAAATCTAACAGCCTCACCCCAAAGCGTTCTTCTATGTTTTCTTAGTAATCTGAACACCTGGCTGAAGTCACCATGTCAAAAGTCAGTATATCAAAAGTGCAATCATGCTAGTGGGAAGATAAAGATGATAATAAAGATAATAATTAAAGCTATCAAGCTCATTTGGTCCCCAAACTCTTAATCTGGGTAGAAACTGAATATAACTATTTTGAATATCTTCCTCTACTCTTATTACCAAATATTTCTGATCTTGCAGAGTAACAGAGCCTCTGATAGTTCAGGTAGCATTTCATACCTCTCCTCTCTTTTCTTGAACAACCTCTCTTAATACTTCTCCAGTCCTACAGCTCCCTTTCTCTCTTCATTTATCAGTCTCTCATTTCCAACCCATGTTTTTCTTATTCTCCTTCCATGAGTCCTTCTCTCTGCCACCAATTTACAGCTATCTACAAGCAGACTTAAGAGGCACTTAGTGGGTGTTTCACCAGACAAGAGAAGCTGTAGTCATACAAGAAGCTCTAAAATGTCTTCACCCTTATTGAAGCAGCTTGCTACCCCTGCCAGTTAGTAGCTGATGTATTCTCCAGATATCCAGAGTCCTCACAGACTAGTGGCTGAGAATCTGGCACATCGGTAGAGTGCTATTGTAATGTCACAAATTTATTGCACTCCTCCTGTCATCATTTGCATACAGCAGCCCTATTGTTGAATCACTCAAAGTGAGCCAGTCAGCTTGCTGCATTTCTTGGGGTTACTTTGCTCTGAGTATGCTTACACTGTGCAGTGGAGGGTCACCTGAATCCATATGGCTACACAACTATCTCATCAGATAGCTTGCTCAGTTGTCACTGTGTGGACTGACTGTGTTCCAGGAACAATAATTTTTCTAAATTACCTTAGAGAAACATAAAACATGAGGAACAGGTTTTGACTGTGTTAGAAATGCTGAAACCTAAGACCTTAATTAGAAATTACAGACAATGATTGAAAAGTCAAACTTATCCAGTCACTGGATCTTGCATTTAAGGTTGGTTTGTTTTCTCACTGGGTTAGAGCAGTGTCTAACAGTCTGGATGTCATTTGAATTACTACTAAAAGAATAATAATAACACAGTTTAAAAGTGATCAGGTTTGTTTTGTTCGTCATTATTTGTTGCCTGTCTTCAGTTTTTTTTTCTGTTTAATTTATTTATTTATTTATTTATTTTCCTGTTTCTGTAAAAAAGACAGTATGATTTGCAATTAACACTGGGAAAATCAGCTTTACTAGATACTTCAGAATAAAGGTCCAGTCTGTGATGTGAGATGCAATTCATTTTAACAGCACTGATCACTCACCTTATAAACTTTGACAAAGAGGCCAATGTACTGCAAATATAATAGATCTGCTGAAAATAAGCCTTAGGACTTGGATGAACAGAAGTGCTGGTTGGAGCTACAAAAAGAAACATTTCAAACTGTAGACCATAAAGTTCAATTTGAAATGAGTATAGCATCATTTCAAACATCACGATAGTTTGTGATTACAATGCAATAAACAGGACTCATCAGTGGTCATTGATATGATGCTATCATACCATTTTTATTATTATTATTATTTGTTAAAAGAGTCTAACTTTGGGATACAAAATGGTGATGTCCTTTCTCTCAAAACAAGATTTGGCACATGATGCTTGTCACCTTTACTTCTGAGTTTTCTCAGGCTTCAGATGACTACAGAAGTCCTACAGGATCCTCAATCTGTGAAAAATCAAACTGTGCTTCCTGTAAGCGGAGAACATGATGTCATCATGAGCTATTGCTCTCTCTTTTTTTTTTTTTTTCTAATTCTACTTCATCCTTTAGCTTTTGCTAAATTTATGTTCTCAAATAGAAATAAAAATGTGCAGTGACAACTGATCTTAACTTATATTTGAATTGAAACCATTGAGAGTACATTTATTCTCACAGCAACTTCAGGGTTAAAGCTCAGGAAACATCTGAACAGTGTTCAGATGAATGAATGAATATGCTCTGTGGGTCTAACAAAAGCTGGTTTTTCACATGGCTTCAGAATGGAAATGTTATCCCAGGTTCAGTTAAAAATTCTGTAGGTTAGACTTTGAATTTATAATAAACATTGCTACCAACTTAGTTGAGTTAAAATATAGATTTTATAACAAAATGTCAAAATATTCTGCAACTGTCAATTCATCTTATAATTTATTCTCTGTTGCTTTTTGAAACAGTTAAAGTTTTTTTCCTGGTTAAATATAGTGTGAAATGAAGTGGCTAATATGACATTTCAAAAATTATTAATCAATATTATAATCATTAAATTAATAAGGTTTTTAAATAAAAATGACGGACAGTGGAAGCATAAGCAGAGTTATCTCATTTATTGATTTTTATTTCCTGTCACTTTAATAAAATACTCACTGGTGTCAACTAGATCTATCAGAATTGCCTTCTAAGCGAAACCAAACACAAATTTATTACTATAGTTATTAGCTTCTAGGAATATGGGTGAAACCTTTGTTAGTTTTAGTAAGACAAAATTTGACAGGAGCTTCTTAAGCTAAAAAGAGAAAATAAAAACTGTATTTCAATTCAGATTTCACCATGTGCTCTACAATTTTCATTTTATGCTTGCTAATGTCCTGATACAATCGCACTGCTCATTTGATTTGAACTAGTCATGTTGGAGTGTCTTGTATGTACACCAAGTCTTCATGTTTTAATACAGCTTTCATTGTTAGATTCAGCAGAGCTACTTCATATATTGAAACTCATTGCACCTTGTCTCTTATTTTCAAATAAAATGAGGAAATCCATGCCTACCATCCTTTGGGGATATAAAAAAAAGTATGTAAGCTACTTGACTTATGAAACAAAAAGTATTTCTGACTTCTGCTGATACTTTAATGAAATAAGTTTTCACCTGTGATTCAGCAACATGGTATTTCCACAGGTAATTGAGAAGGCTTTTTGTGCTCTGATTGATTCTCAACTGGATCAGACATCAGTTTAAAAGTTCTGATAAACAACATCTAATTCCTATTTGCTCCCACTTTCATCCAGTGCTACTTGTAGGTCTTTACACAGGTGAGGAGTGAGGGCTCATGTAGGGAATTTCCTCTTCCCCTTTCACAACTACAGTCTCCATATGTGGATCTCTCCCTTACTATGAAGTGTCAGACATGTTTCTTACCTCCTTCAGAGTAACAGGGCAGAAGGACCAGTACTCATATCTCTTTGAGTGAGGTTTTGGAGTAGTATAGCGCATCAGTGAGATCCAGATACCAGTCCTATCAATGCTGCAGCCTGGGCAGTTCTGTTGAGAACCAAAAAGCTCAGTGGCGCATCCTATTTTTGAGGTGACTGGCTGCCTAAGAAGGACAATGGAAAAGTATTTGTAAATTGTGATCTAGCCTTGAATAAGCTGTTTCTTGTTTAAAGTGTTTGGTTACAAACATATTTTGCAGCCTAAGAGCTATGTGAGTGTTTTACTTTGCAATATTCTGGTTCCCTTGTTCGGATAAACTACTCAGCTGAACCCGCTTATTGCCTCATAAAACAGAGCAGCAATACTATTATCACTTAACTGCACCTGAATTCAGGCAGAACTACTTTGTTCAAAGAGTAGTAAACACTTGGACTAAGTTGTCAAGTAAGGTAATCAAAGCAGAAACATAAATGACTGTTAGGGACATAGAACACTTTCATGAAGGAGATCGAAGGATACAGTGACAAGAAGGGATGCAAGTAGGATGAACTGAGCTCAAGAAAGACATTTTTCAATGTTATTACTAAAAATTATCCTTTTGTTGAGAGCCAATACAAGGCCTCAATGGCACTTACTCCTTATATGCCCCTAAAAGCCTTAAGCAGGACATAAGAGGTACACAGCAGCAAATTTTAGCCTGGATAAAGGGGACTTTTCAGATTTCAGCAAAGCTTTCAATGCTGTTTTTTGCAGTATCCTTCTGGACAAAATGTCCAGCATACAGCTAGACAGAAACATAATGTGATAGGTGAACAGTTGGCTGACGGGTTGGACTCAAAGGTTTAAAGTAAATGAGGTAACATCAGGCTGGTGGCTGGTCACTAGTGAGGTTCCATAGGGCTTCATTTTAGGGCCAGTTCTCCTCAGTGTTTTCATAAACGACTTGGATGCAGGACTTGAAGGTATACTGAGTAAGTTAGCATATGACACAGAATTGGGAGGAGCTGCTGACACCCTCGAGGGTAGGCAGGACTTGCAGAGAGTACTTGACAACTTAGAGGGCTTGGCAATCACCAACAATATCAAGTTTAACAAGAGCAAGTGCCAGATTCTGCACCTGGGACAGGGCAATTTGGGATCTATGTACAGACTGGGGGACAAGCAGACCCACAGAAAGGGATGTGGGGTTGGTGATAAGTTGAATAGGAGTCAATGTTGTGCCTTGGCAGCCAAAAGAGCCAACTTTATCCTGAGGTGCATAGAGGACGACATTGCTAAACAGTCAAGGGAAGTGATTGTCCTGCTCTGCTTTGTGTTGGTGCAGCTTGAGTACTGTGTACATTTTTGGGATCCACAATATATGAAAGTTATAAAACTGCTAGAGAGCATCCAAAGGAGGGCTACAGAGATGGTGCAGGGTCTAGAGGGCAATACATATGAGGAGGAGTGGTGGAAGTCACTTTGTTTAGCCTTGAGGAGACCGAGGGTAGACCTTGTGGTCTACAGCTTCTTCATGACAGGGAGTGGAGGGGCAGGAACTGATCTCTTCTCTCTGGTGACCAGTGATAGAACCTGACTGAATGGCATTAAGCTGTGATAGGGAAGATTCAGGTTGTATATTAGGAAAAGGTTCTTCACTGAGATGGTGGTCAGGCACTGGAACAGTGGTCACAGCAACAAGTCTGCTGGTGCTCAAGAAGCATTTGGACAATTCTCTCAGACAGCAGTCATTAGTGTCTTGAAAACTGTCTTGGTGAGAAATCAGTGAAGTCATTCATAGTCATCCTCTTTTAATTTTAATTACTGTCTGTCTTTGGTCTTAGAAGGTCAGCTCTACTAAATGTCATTTTATAAAAGTGTTTTAAGACACTTGAGAAGGACAGATATCTAAGAAGAATGTCATCATTTCAAATATCCAGAGAATTACAGGTATATAGTACAGGCAAGTCTTTCAGGATTGGTTAGATATTTTGGATGTTATATATTCATTGCTCAAAGTGGGATCAATTTTCAACAACTATCCTGTAAAAAGTTCATTTAAAGATACTTCAAACTGTACTTTAAAAATTCGTCTTTTCCTGAGAAGCGTTTATAAGGCACTGATTTGGCATACAGCTGTATCTCTTCCCTTGAGGCTGTTTTATGCCACAGTCATCAGTCCAGATGGGATTTTTTTTTTTTTTTTGTACTTTCTTTTAAAATATTTAGAACTGATCACTGCTTATGGGATCTTTCCGACATTAGATGTATTTGATAATCTAATATGGTCTGGAATAATCTGTGTTCTTGCTTAAAATAAATAAATAAATAAATCCACAGAATTCACTTCCTTTTCCTTCCTCACTTTCACTGACTTCCTTTGCCTGAACCTAGTGCTCAAATAAAATGGGAGATAAGACCTAGAACCTTATCGTAACATGAAAATACCTTCACAAAATTGTGAAACCAAATCAGAGGCTCAGAAATAAATTGTTTGAAAATAATGCCTTCCCGAAGCATATCTTCCTTTCTTTCTGCTTGTTGTTTCCTTCACTTTAATCTGACCTTTTGACCAGCTGCAATTTTTCATCATATCATGATTGTAATCCATTTAATTTATATTATAAATTCCTCAGAGCAAGAAATTTAAAACTCCACAAACAATATCAGTATTGTTAGCTTTATACTGAGACACTTAAGTAGCTTGAACTATTTAGCTGATCCCCCAAAAAAGATTAAAAAGTCATTTGGTCACCACCTACAGGTACTCAAACAAGAAAAAAAAAAAAAAAAGGCAGCCATTGTTTCTTTAATCTGAATAAAATAAAATAATAAAATAAAATAAATAAAATAAAATAAAATAAATAAAATAAAATAAAATAAAATAAAATAAAATAAAATAAAATAAAATAAAATAAAATAATAAAATAACTAGACATAATGAAATCCAGTGGCTGGAAGATTAAGCCAGCTATATTAAGTCTAGGGAAACCGCAGATATACCTAATAAAACTATAAAAGTGGAAGTATGGGAGTAGTAAAGCACAGAAATATTTTGCCTACACAATTGCCTACTCTCTCTAGAAGATATTAAATCTCATATAGCCACCTATATATATTAAAATATCTGCCATCACTCACATGGAAGTGATGGGCTTGATGCAGAAATTATTTGAGGGTGGGTTTTTGTTGTTGTTATTGTTTTGTTTGTTTGTTTTTACTGTGTAGATGATTATAGTGAAGTTAACTGATCTTTAAAAGTATTCACTGTTTGTTTTTACTGTGTAGATGATTATAGTGAAGTTAACTGATCTTTAAAAATATTCACAGATTTTTATTACTACATGTACATACACATATATAATTTACCTAGTATTAGAGTTCACAGAATAACAGAATCATAGAATGATCTAGGTTGGAAGAGACCTCCAAGATCACCTAGGCCAACCTCTGACCTAACACTAACAAGTCCTCCACTAAACCATATCATTAAGCTCTAAATCTAAACATCTTTTAAAGACCTCCAAGGATGGTGACTCAACCACTTCCCTGGGCAGCCTATTCCAATGCCTAACAACCCTTTCAGTAAAGAAGTTCTTCCTAATATCCAACCTAAACCTCCCCTGGTGCAACTTTAGTCCATTCCCCCTTGTCCTGTCACCAGGCACGTGGGAGAACAGACCAACCCCCACCTCGCTACAGCCTCCTTTAAGGTATCTGTAGAGTGCGATAAGGTCACCCCTGAGCCTTCCCTTTTCCAGGCTGAACAATCCCAGCTCCCTCAGCTGTCCCTCATAAGACTTGTTCTCCAGACCCCTCACCAGCTTCGTTGTCCTTCTCTGGACTCTCTCGAGCACCTCCATGTCCTTCTTGTAGCGAGGGGCTCAAAACTGAACACAGTACTTGAGGTGCGGCCTCACCAGAGCCAAGTACAGGGGGACAATCACTTCCCTAGCCCTGCTGGCCACACTGTTTCTTATACAAGCCAGGATGCTGTTGGCTTTCTTGGCCACCTGAGCACACTGATGGCTCATATTCAGCCGACTATCAACCAATACTCTCAGGTCCTCATCTCCCAGCCTGTAGCGCTGCTTGGGGTTGTTACGCCCCAGGTGCAGGACCCGGCACTTGGCCTTGTTGAACCTCATACAGCTGGCCTCAGCCCATTGGTCCAGCCTACCCAGATCCTCCTGCAGAGCCTTCCTACCCTTGAGCAGATCGACACATGCACCTAACCTGGTGTCTGCAAACTTACTGAGGGTGCACTCGATCCCCTCATCCAGATCATCGATAAAGATGTTAAAGAGAACTGGCCCCAGTACTGAGCCCTGGGTGACTCCACTAGTGACCGGCCTCCAACTGGATTTAACTCCATTCACCATGACTCTTTGGGCCTGGCTACACACCCAGTTTCTAACCCAACGAAGCGTACGCCAGTCCAAGCCAAGAGCAGCCAGTTACTTGAGGAGAATGCTGTGGGAAACGGTGTCAAAAGCCTTACTGAAGTCAAGGTAGACCACATCCACAGCCTTTCCCTCATCCACTAAGCGCATCACTTTGTCATAGAAGGAGATCAGGTTCGTCAAGCAGGACCTGCCCTTCATAAACCCATGCTGACTGGGCCTGATCGCCTGCTTGCCCTGCATGTGCTGCGTGATGACGCTCAAGATAATCAGCTCCATGAGTTTCCCTGGCACTGACGTCAAACTAACAGGCCTATAGTTTCCCGGGTCAACCTTCTGGCCCTTCTTGTAGATGGGCGTCACATTTGCTAGCTGCCAGTCAACTGGGACGTCCCCTGATAGCCAGGACTGCTGATAAATGATGGAAAGCGGCTTGGCCAGCTCTTCCGCCAGTTCTCTCAGTACCCTCGGGTGGATCCCATCCGGCCCCATTGACTTGACAAGTGTTGTAGCAGGTCGCCAACCATTTGATCAGAGCTTTCTGAAAGAAACACAGTCAGCTGAAGATGCATTGTTTCCTTACAACAGAAACATTTTTCAGGGGTATTCCATAATCTGTGAAGTTTTTTAGTTAGTCACATTGACATGCAGTGCTGTAGAGCAGCTCAGAAGAGAGATAAGGAGAAAATGCATGGAGAAACTTCAGGTTTTCATTCCAAAAGTGTTAACTTGAGATAATTATATATATATATATATATATTTTTTTTTTTGGGGGGGGGTTGTTTTATTCTGGAATAAAACCAAATATTGTGACTCCAAAAACTTCCACAGACAAAACCACTATTTTATATTTATTTTTTTAATTAACAGTTAAGTACTCCCAAAAGATGTCAGTCATGTCACAGATCTAGACAGTATAAACATCCAATGCAGAATATTATTTGTATTATTTGCTCTTCTTATAAAATGCAGCCATGACATATATGATTCCTCTGCAGTTATTCCAGATCTTGTTGGTTGTTACTGTTCATTGTGCTGAGAACAAAGTAGATTTAAACTGCATTCACCTTCTGTTGGTAGATTCAGTCATCTGGACTGTTGTCATAGCCTGGAGTGCACCTTCTGCCTCTACCACCTCTTATTCCCTCCTTGGGGTTTAGCTCCCTATCTTCAAGCTCAGCTCTGCCTCACCCTGTGAGTTTGGATCAGACTTCTGTGAAAGGAGCTGTGTAAGGAAAAGTGGTGAGAAGGCTCATTAGGAGAGTCCCTTCTTAACTCCAAAGCTGCATTTAAGCTCAGGTCCTTGCTCCTTATCACTCTCAGTAGGTAAGCCTGCACCTGGCCTGGTACCTTGCTGGGCCAGATGCACTGCTGGCTAGGCTTCCTGTGTATCTAGGAACTGTTTTTTACTACAGACTTCTCTTGCCATCACTGAACTATTGGCTGATTCTTGTTGCTCTTGGTAGGTTCACATTGCTTTCTCTGGACCTGCTCTGCTTTCTTTCTCTGATACCATGGAACTGTGTCCCTTGTTAATGAAGACACTATTCCTGCCTTCCTCCTGGCCCACCTTCCCTTTTAAAACATCCTTTTTTTTATTTTTTTATTTATTTTTTTTTAATCAGGGAAGAGTAAGAGCAGAGTTCCTCCCTAATGAAAGGTGAGACGAGAGCCAAGGGTGTCCATAATGAAGTCAGGGGGTCAGTGTCCTCACTGACACAGAATAATGGCATGGCAGCAGAGGCAGGTCCAGAGACAGCAGCCAGGCTCAATGAAAAGACCAGATCATCAGGTATGTTTGTGGCTATAACGCAGGTCCAAGGTCAAACCAGGAAGTGAACCTTCAGGTCAGGGTCAGGATCAAGACCAGCAATCATAATCTGGGTCAGACACAGTCCAGTGATCACTAGACGGGTCCATAATGATGTAGCAGGTCTGAAGCAGGCCTGGAAGCCGTTTTGGAGATCTGAATCCAGACTAACAGTGTTTGTATTAAGATACAGTTATGACTGTTTCTGAGCTGAAGACAGGAACTCCTGTGACATAAGTTAGCCTGGGACTGAAGACCCAGGGCTAAACTGAAATGGGGTTCGTAGTCCCATGGGTGAGGATTGGGAGTTAAACAACAACAAACAATGGCAACAATAACAAACATACAAATGAAACAGACCAGGGCCAGTAAAGCCTATTAGTGCACTCAAGACCCTGGCAATCATGCTGCACACGTGCCATCAAATTTCTGGTGACATGTCTTTTGGGGTAGGTTTCGATTAGATATTAGGAAGAAATTCTTCACTACAAGGGTGATGAGACACTGGAACTGGCTGCCCAGAGAAGTTGTGGATGCTTTCTTCCTGGAACTGTTCAAGTCCAGGTTGGGTGGGCCTTTGGGCAACCTGATCTAGTGGGAACTGTCCCTGCCCATGGCAAGGGGATTGGAACTGGATGATCTTTAAGTCCATCCAACCCAAACCATTCCATGATTCTATGATTCTGTGATTTTATGAAGGTTTTACATGCTGCTGATGACAAAGAGAACTCTGAAACCACTCTTAGGAGCAGTAGAGAGTGATCTTGAGTGTGACTGTATGTACTTGAGATAAAAGAATTGACACTACAGAATCAAAGTTAATGTGCCTGCCTGGTTGCTACCTAAGATGGCAGTGCAAAAATAACCTGAAGTTAGTCAACTTGCATTAGAGATTCTTGTTCAGAGAGACTATCATAGTATCCTAAAATAAACAGGAGAAAAAAAAAAATAATCTTGGACAGAAACAGGTTGTTCCTTGCTTATTCTGTGAGCAAGTTAATTGCTGACATGATGACATGATAGGCAAATCTGGTACTATGAGTAAAGGCCATATGGTCAAGTCAGAACCTTGGTGAATATGCATTTCATGTATGTCCTATCTATCACTGTCTAGAGATTACTATTTCTCAGGTGAAATTTGCAATCTGATGAGGGCATCTTACTTATATTGCACTGTGCTTTTCATCACTGAGCACTGCAAATGTTGTTTTTCTCAATGACAAGTTACATAACTGTCTTGTCTTTGGAGTTCAGCACCATCTTTTTCTTGAGCCATTTTCTTTTTGTTAGTAATTAGTTAGGAAAAGGCCTTAGCCACTAAATCAGAATCATTACACACTAAGAAAGTCTTATTACAGCAATTCATCTAAATGCTGTTTTTCATGATCAGCAAGATGATTGTCAAAAAAATCAGGAACTCAACACCAACATTAGTAGCAGTCCAAATTTCTAGTCCATATAAATATTGAAAGATAATGAATGTTAGTTCTGCAAAAATAAATAATAATAATAATAAAACCAAAACAAAACAGTAAATAAGTTTGGTCATTAAAGGCTGAAAGTATAAAGGAAACAGATTCTCCTTTGTGGTCATCAGTGTTTACTTTGACAATAAGTGAAGTAGCGCTGTCACATCCAAGAAGTGCTGGTGATCTTTGAAATACTCATTACTGTGCTAATAACTGGACATGGTATGAAATGGAATTTGACTGAGAACTCCTCTGAGAAGACACATTCCATTGCCTCCTTTCCATAAATTGTAAAGTCTGCTAAGACAAGAGTGGTCAAGATGAGAACACTGACATAAGTGTGAAGTGACCATTTTCTGTAGGTCCTTCTTCAAAACATCGCTTCTTATTTGTAATAAAGTCATCACAATAATATATTAAAATAGACCAATAAAGTAGTAATCTCAATTTCTGAAGAAACATTTTGAGTGAATTCTTTCAAATGTTTCCTGAAAAACTGTGACCTTATAAAGAATGATCAGTTTTATTTCACCTAGACCCAATAGTCAGAAGAATTCTCATGAAAGACAGAATTGTACCTTAGGTATGCCTTACCAATGGAGAAGTATATTCAGCTTGAGTAATGTATTCGTGAATTGGTTATATTTATAGAAAGATCAATTCTGGATGTACCAACACAAACAAAATGACACCATCAGAATCTGTCAAGATCATGGCATGTTAATATGGCATGCTAGAAGTGCACATCCGGTGACAGTTTTTAAGCAACTGTTTGCTGCTTTTGCAGGATGTTTTCCTGAAACTTGACCTCCTCTGAAATTATCAGCAATTTGTCTGTGAAGATGCTACAGGTGTGCAGATGCTAGTCACACATTGAGATAATACACATAAAGGTATCCTCTCCTGTTGAAAGAGTTATGGCTATAGTATTGATGTTTTTAAAGGTCCTGATCTTTGTTGCATTTGAGGATGAGATGAGAAGTTTTGAACTGATTTCACAAGTGAATATGAATTCAGAAGAAATACAGAGAGGGTTTATCACTTTTTTTTGTGGTATCCACCCTAGAAGCTGTTGGAGTAGGTGCACGATATTGCAGAAAGAAGAGATATCATATTTGCTTTCTCTTGTTCCCTTTTTCTGACTCTGTTTAAGACTCATTTGTGTGACTATTGTTAATGTTACATGTTATAAAGTTATATTCACTAGAAACTTGCCACAAGTTTCTTCAGACATGTGCAATCAACTCCACAAGGATAACAATCATTATGTTTACTACTATAGTTAGTATGGACATTTCTGGATCATTGTAAATGATCCAGGCACCAGAATGCCCAAACTTGGAGCTTCTGAAACAGATCTATTTTGCAGCAATTCACCCTCTCTCAGAAAACCGGTTATCTTTTCTGGGACCTCCTTTTATGATTCACAAGGAAATCATGGAGCAAATTAATTTTCCTGGCAGCCACTTTCATTCCCAAAGATTCTGCAGTCCTTTTCCCATTGCTTGTTTGGAAATGACACATCCATAATGAGATCAAAATGCATGTTTTTGTCATCATGTAGCAGGTGTATGTCTGATCATGTTATGGAGCTGCACAATCCTTGCATGTAACATCAACACCTAATAGGAAATACCTACTCATTTTAACATGTGATTGATTAGCTATACCCTTCTTTTTGGAATTTCATTGTTCGATGTGACAAAAATATTTAAAGTTTCAGTTAGCTAATTCCATAGCTGAGTGTTTAAAAATTGGGAAAGTGTTCAAGGACCATGTATGCAGTGCTGCATATGGGGCTACAGCTTGATATATCCTCACTAGATAAAGATGATGCACTGATACATTCTTTTTGTGGAATGTACACATACAGAATATTGTATTTGGAAATTATTTTTAGTATTTTCATCCACAAAAAAAAATAAATAATAATTCAAGAATGTTCTTTATTAGATATATTCTGTGGACTTAGACATTTCTGTGCCCAAGAATCATTTAGGATACTTTCCAAGAATACAGCATATTCTTGCAGTATAGAGAGATGCCAAATAACATCTCTGCAAAGTGCAGCTCAGCCTGATTCAACAAGTAAGCATTTTAGAAGGAGAGATTTGAGTATCTCAATCTGTAGCACACTCAAATGGATTTCTTACCAAGACCATCACATATAGCTAATGTAGTGAAAATCTCTGTGAGACCTGTCTGTAAACTTGAAGGTAATACTAAAAAGAAAGAGGACAAGTTATTACTGACTTTCCTTTGATCTAGTAAATTAATAAATCAGTGTCAATTTTGTAAAGCAGCTGGTTATAGTTACAAGAATAAAGAATGTATTTATGAGCCAAATCCATCAATTCTATTTTAGAACATCTATTTTTATATAACCCTGCAACTGTGGAAAGTAAAAAAAAAAAAACAAAAAAAAAAACTTCAAGCATTTAGGGGTTCATTTACTTTATTGATATAGTTTTTAAAATGAGCAATTAGAACCCTACTGATTCTAATCATTAGCAGCTTTCAGATTCTATAAAAAAGCTACCTTATTATTGAGCCAATTATTAGACATATTTGCAATTGCTCCTTGTGTCATAGTAACTTTAAGGACTTCTGCCATCTTTTGTTATATTATCTTTCCCCACACTTTCTGCTTGAAGTCCTTACCTAAATCTGGAGTTCTTACCTCTATCTTTTCTTCTTAGCATTTTATTTCCTATATTAATTCTTTCCTCTTCATTTACACAGCAGTGAGTACTTGTGTTTTTATTTCAAGTGTTCAAAAGAATCTTTTTTCATCGAGAAAATTGTACTTCTCATGTAAATGAAGGAAGTGAATTGTCCTCAGAATGAGGAACAAAGAAGCAACTACTGTGATGATATCCACAGACCCTCAGAGGAAGGAATTGGCAGAAATACTCCTCTGCATCTGTTTTTCTTTTATGAAATGTCTCTGAAGACAGTATTGCAAAACATCTTATAATCTCTCAGCGATCCATAGGGTTCTGTTGTTCCTGTTGTCATGGTCCACATATATAGATTCATGGACATGAAGAATGATTGCAATAATTTAACATAACTTTCTGCTTCAAAGTGGCCACAGGGTTTCCTGTTCCAAGCCCCCAAATTTCTGATTGTGCTACAGTATGTCCATTATACTGTTATTCCATAATGACTTGGTGTTCCTTATATCTTGAGTTAAGATGTTCCAATGGATAGTTCCTCTCATAAAAAAAAAGAAAAAAAAAAAAAACGAAACAACTGTTTTATATTTCTAATATGCATCAATGAAATGTCCACTTTTAGGTTTTGTTTTTTTTTTTTAATTTTTCTATTATGAAAAGAAAATTCAAATAAATGTTTCATGGCATAAAAGGTTTGCAGTACAGTTGGCTGAGTAAGTGAAGATCTAACTCCCCCTGCTACATAAAATAATTTTAAAACTCATTAAAAGATAAAACCAGGAAGGCAAAATTGGCAGACATATTCTGTGTGTTTTGATCACACACATAAGCATATATATAGACTACAAATTTACTTCTTAATAGATTGTTTACTTAGGATAACAGTCTTTAGATTTACTTTCCTTATAAATTGCTTCTGCAGACTATAGGTCATTCTTTTATCTGTTTTATCTCTTCTCTTTGTCCAAGTTTACGGATACTAGAATTTGTTGCAGAATTTTGGTGCTAGTCTTAATAATGGAGGAAAAGGCGAAGCCATACTATTAACAGTTCCATCATTTCATTGTACTTATTTAACTCTGAGCACTTCATCTTCTACAAAATTCAAAAATCTCCATCATTTTTACAAGGCATAAATATATTCATGTATAATGTTTAACATATTTTGAAAACATAAGGGGAAACTCAATGTTTCTTTAAGTTAAAAAGATGTCTGTTTCATTCAAAGCATGATGTTCAAGTTATTACATTATATCATTTTGTCAGTTTCTTCTGTTCAGTTTCCACCATCCTATATGAAAAATTGGTATCATATCTATCATCCAGAAAGGGAGAATAAGGTGAAACAGAACGATAAATTATGCCAAAAGTTAGAAAATAGGTCCACAACGACATAAAAAACAAAATATTGACGTTCTGACATTATAGTGCTCAATCACAATACTGTATAAATATAATTTCTGTTAATTATTTTCAATTAAATTTTTGTTTTATTGACTTCATGTTTTTCTTATAATCCTTCCTGACAATTTTATAACTTCTGTATACCTGTATTTAAATATATTAATAACCAGTTACACAAATGGAGGCAAAATATTTAAATTGCTTCAAAACTTGTTGACCTACACTAGTCATAGGGCCTGAACGTTTAATCAGCTTGTTAGAATGAGATTATTACCGTTGAGGCCTTCTCTATCTGCATAGCATTCAATATTTACAATGGTTTTCAAGGGGCTCTAGAAGTGACACCAGATGGAATTGTTTTATGGTGCTATGTGATGTAGGTAATTCCTTGTTAGAGAAGGACTTTTATTTTAATTTAGCTTCTAGATCAGGCCAATGGTGCAAAGCAGGGTTAATATGTTCATAGAATCAAAGAATGGCTTGGCTTGGAAGGGATCTTAAAGATCATCCAGTTACAATGCCCCTGCCATAGGCAGGGGTGCCACCCACTAGACAAGGTTGGCCAAGGCCCCATCCAGCCTGGCCTTGAACACCTCTAGTGATGGGGCATCCACAGCTTCTCTTGGCAAGCTGTTCCAGTGCCTCACTACCCTTACAGTGAAGAATTTCCTCCTAATGTCTAGTCTAAATCTATGCTCTTTTAAGACCATTCCCCCTCATCCTATCATTATCTACCTGAGTGAAGAGTCTTTCTCCATCGTTTTCCTAAGACTCCTTTAAGTATTGACAGGTCACAATGAGGTCTCCCCAGAGCCTTCTCTTCTCCAGGTTGAAAATCCCTATCTCTCTCAGCCTTTCTTCACAGAAGTGCTTCAGCCCTCTGATCATCTTTGTGGCCCTCCTTTAGACTCACACTAACAGGTCCACATCTTTCTTGTGCTGGGGGTCCCAAACCTGGATGCAGAACTCCAGGTGGGGCCTCAAAAGGGCAGAGTAGAGGGGACAATCACCTCCCTCGACTTACACTCCTCTGTTGATGCAGCCCAGGATGCAGTTGGCTTTCTGGGCTGCAGGCATGCAATGCTGACTCATATTGAGCTTTTTGTCCACCAGAACCCCCAAGTTTCTCTCCACAGGAATGCTCTCAGTAAGTTCTTCACCCAGTCTGTCCTCCTGTCTGGGATACCCCTGACCCAGGTGCAACACCTTGCACTTGGACTTTGCATCTCTCGCCAAGTTTAGTTCTCTCAGTGCCTTGGCTTTCCTGATCACATCCCTGCATATCTAGACAGCCACTTCCCAGGGCACATGGCTCTGTTTCCACTGTCTGTGCATTTCCTTCTTTTACCTAAATCTGACCAGCAGGTCCTTTTCAACCATGCTGGTTTCCTACCTGATTTATTACATATGGGAATAGAGAGCTCTTGTTCTCTAAGGAAAATATCCTTTAAGAGTTGCCAGCTCTTATCAGATACTCTGTCCCCAATGACCATGTCCCATGAGATCTCATCCACTAATTATCTGAACAGTTGGAATTTTGCTCTACTAAATTCAGGATCCTGCCTTTGCTGTTAGCCAGGCCCATATTCCTCGAGATCACAAACTTAACTATGGTATGGTCCTGCAACCCATTCATCCTACAGTCTTAACCTCTTTGATGGCATCTTCTACACTGGTGAGCACTAGGTCCAGTAATGCTTCTCTGGTTAATTTGTCTAATATATTTTGCTGGTCTACCTTTTTAGAGTTGCCCTTTCCTGGGTCTTGACCGTTATCGTTGTTGACACCATCTCCTTTTCTGAGGCCCAGAGAATCATATCTGTTGTGTGTGGGCACTTCAAGGGCAATGGGGAGATTTCTCACTCTGCTCTGAGCGAAGACAAAGGTTCAGCCTCCCTTGTCTTGTGAGTCCATCAGTTCTGCCAGTTTTGGGTTGGTAGTCACCTTACCACCCCCGTGGGAGGACTTAAGGCAGGGCCGTTACTCAGCCAGTTCATGATACCAGGCATCGATCTCTTGCTCGTATTCCTGGATGCATTGCAGCCTGCTGAGCTCCTCTCACAACATGGCAGCTTGCTCAGAGAGTTCACCTATCTGGTCACACTTGCACTCATGGCACCCACCTCTGCCTTCAGGCCCTAGGGGAACCTTCAGATTCTGGAGTTCCCTGGAACTGAGGGGTTAGGCAGCTCTTACAGTCCTTGGGAGGCCTGTCTGTGTAGAGACATCTGTCAGGGGGAGTTGTGGCCCATCTCTTTGGGTTTTGGTCTCAGCCCTGTAGGTGCAGTGTGTGGACACCATTTATGCCTCACTGGAAGCCTCTTCTTGGTGCTCCCAGAACAGAGGGTAGAGATTGGTCCATCTCCCGCCTTGCCTGCTCACCCTGCCTGCACACTGACGTGCCAACTGCTGTGCCATTCCCTGACTGCCCGCTCTGTTGGCTGTGCTCCTGACCACTCACATGTCCCAGGGGTGGCTTTGTATATGAGGGGGTGATGAGTCCACTCCAGGCCCTGCCCAAGCCTTGTCAGATGCCCTTGCAAAGGCTGACAAGTCCTGGTGACTCCCTTGGCTGCCTTGAAGGGGCCTGTGCTGGGTCTAGCTGGGATGGAGTTAACTTTCCCTGCAGCAGCCCATACAGTGCTGTGCTCTGCACTTGTAGCTAGAACAGCACTGGTATCACACCAGTGTTGTGTCTACTGCTGAGCAATACTGGCACAGCACCAGGACTCCCTCCAAGCCCCCAGGAGCCAGCAGGATGCGGGTGGGCAAGTGATGGGGAGGGGACATCATCAGGGCAGCTGACCTGAACTGACCAAAGGGATATTCCATGCCGTATGGTGTCACACTCAGCAATAAAAGGTGGAAAAGGGGAAGGAGGGGTGGCTCTCGTTATGGAAAATCTGTCCTCCTGAACAACCACTACACATATTGAGGCCCTGCTTCCCAGGACGTGGCTGAACATCGCTCAGTGATGGAAAGTAGAGAGTAACTGCTTTTCTCTCTCTGTGCTTCCACACAGCCTTTTTTTTTTTTTTCCCTCTCCCTTTTCCTTTTAATTAAATCATCCTTATCTCAAACCTTGAGCTCTTTGTGTCATATTTTCTCCCCCTTCCTCTTTGAGGAGGGGGAGTGAGAGAGCGGTCATGGTGGAACTTGGCTGCCCACCTGAGTAAAACCACCACAGAGCCTCAGTGTAGGGAACCCTCTGCACACCGTGATTCCCTGCTTCACTGCAGAACACATCTACCCTGGAGCCAATCACCTCAGCGAGTCAACAGTTAAGATTTCCTTAACATTTCTGAGTTCACTTTTCTGAAATATGGAATTTAACTCTAAGATTTATTCAAATTTGTCCCTACCTTTAGTTTGATCTGACTGAAATTAATTTTAACTGAATCAAGACATAACTATTTTCTATGACCTAGTCCTCTGCCTCCTTATCTCTTATGTCTCAATTGACATCACATTTTTTTTTTTTTCAGTTCAGCTACTATTTGAACAAACGAACAATCAAACAAACAGAATAAAACCCTATATTATCTGTAACACTGAGGAGTTTCTAGGCTCTATTATTGTCAGGAGAACTTAATCTCCATTCTGTCTCTCACGAGTAACCTCCTGTTGAAATTTATTTCTCTACAGCTTTAGAGAAATCACAGTATCACAGAATCCCAGAATGGCCAAGGTTGGAAAGGACCTCTGGATATCACCTGGTCCAACCCCCCTGCCAAGCAGGGTCACATAAAGCATGTTGCACAGGATCACATCCAGGCAGGTTTTGAATATCTCCAAAGAAGGAGACTCCTCAGCCTTTCTGAGCAACCTGTTCCAGTGCTTTTCACCCTCACAGTAAATAAATGTTTTCTCATATTCAGCCAGAACTTCTTGTGCTTCAGTTTGTGCCTGTTGCCTTTTGTCCTTTTGCTGGGCATCACTGAATAGAGTCCAGCCCCATCCTCTTGACACACTCCCTTCAACTATTTGTACAGATTGATAAGCTCCCCTCTCAGTCTTCTCTTTTCCAAGCTAAACAGGCCCAACTTTCTCAGCCTCTCCTCATATGAGAGATGTTCCATTCCCCTAATAAATAAATAAATAAATAAATAAATAAAATCTCTACCAATTTCTAATTTTGACACAGGAAATTGTACCAGACTCACAGTATTATTGTAGTAAAAATGTTTTAATAGCCCTCCCTAAAAATAATTTGATGTTTTTTTATTTTAGCCTGTTCTGTTTTATTTTGCTTTTCCTTCTTAACTCTTAATAGCCCATTTATAAATGTATGTGTTAACCTGCTGCTTTAACTGTTTCTCTAGTTCCATAGCAGCATACCCTCTTCAATGCATGCTTTATCACCACAATTGCTCTTCTGTCATGTTCCAATAATCTTTATAACACCCTAGATCATATTTCGCGCTGGTAGTTCATACCTTTCCATCTTGTTGCTCATTTTTTATCCAGAAAACCTAGTTGCTGTCTAGCCCTGTAACTTTCATTCTGTCGAACCCTCTTAATCAACAATCACAACAAAAAAAACAGACCATCCACACATAAAAGTAAGATATAAGGCATCATGCCTCCAAACAGGGTTAAAAATAAGATTGAAAAAAATTTATATCCTCCATGATCTTCTAATACTTGGAAGTCTGTAGATGTTAGCATGTCAAAACTATAGGGAACATATTTTATGTTTGATATTATGGGAAACAAGACACCCCCCCCCCCCCCCCCCAAAATCTATTTCTTTACTGCTTTCTTATTATCCCATTGACTTTGAACCAAACACAGCCATGAAGAGAGAGTTTTTATCACCCTCTCTGAGGGGTCAGATAGAACAGGAGGGCTTGTTTGGAGAACTCTTGCCACACTACAGGATTAGACAGTGTTGCTCTGAACTTAAAAAGCAAATTAAGCACAGGGACTCACCATGACACAGATGCAGAATCATATCACATCTGGAGGTTATTTCTTGCACCAAAATCTCATAACTCTGCCTGGTAGTCCCAGCAATTCACAATTCTGTTCTACCACAAACCACAGTATAAGGTAAAGAGAACAGCAGCTCTGAATCTACAGAACAAGGTGGGGATCTAACCCATAAGATACCAGAAAAGCAGATAGACAGTTAACACACAGTTGTATATGACTTAATACTAGAGGGGGAAAGATGTGAGTACTTAGGATTCTAGGTAATAAATACATTTTTAAAAACTTGGTTAGTATGCTCTTATCTTGTTGATTCACTTGCTTGCACTTCTGCAAAACTATCTAGAATGATGAGATCTTATTTGCAGTTTTCTATAAAGTACTAGTTTTGTTGAAATGTGATGTGTAAGTTTTTTGTGATATTTTATTAAAAACTTCTAGAGAAACACACATCCCACAATATGAAAGCATACTTCCCTTGCATAAATAAGCTTCAAGTTTTATTAAAAATCATAATACCCCATAATATATTATGAAATATTAATTTCATATTCGTAACCACTGTCACAAGATATTTCCTGAAACATAATGCAAAATGTAAAGAAAATATCACAGCCAAGTTTTAATAAGGTAGAGGCATAATATAATAAACCAGTTCTCTTACAAAAAGTAGCTTAAGGCATCACTGACCACCTGTTCCTCACGACTGTTCCTTTGAAAATCTGTGTCCTGTTGGTCAACCCTTGGTGATATTCTCTTTCTTTTCCTCATGGATAAAATTGTTCACTGCAAAAATGACTGTTTAGCAGTTTTGAGATTTGACATAGAAGCTTTAAGTCTTTCAATTGCACCTTTCTTTGGCTTTTTGTCTCAGTTCGAAAATTCTTCAAATTAGATTAAGTTCTTTTCCTAATAAAGGAAATCTTTGCACTTAAGTTTCTTATCCCACTGAAATGTAAAATCCTGTCTTTCAACCACACTAATTGCCCATGGTGAATGAGAGTAACTAACTAACACAGAAAAGTGATCTTAAAATCCACTTAATTTAGACAATGGAAAGTACAGTATACTGTTAATAATGCTGTTATTCAAAGCTTATGCACCTGAGTCTATGTTTACTTTGGCATATATATACCTTCTGCCCTCCTTTAGAAACTCAGGAGACTTTCTTCAGATTGCACATTTATAAACAAACTTCTAGAAAACTGAGTAAGGTGACTATTTCCTTTTCATTCAACTCATGAAGACAGAGAATGATAAGGAGGAGAAAATAGATCACAGTTTACAAGGTTATGGAACACATCTAGCCCATAACTCTTCTTACTAACTAAAGAAGCATTGCATTGAGGAAGAAAAGTCAACATCAAATGGCTAGTCAGTGTCCTTTCACTGCTGCAGCTGTATGTGGGACAGATATTACTGATCATGCCACTAAGAATATTCTGATTAGCTCAATGGTTGATACACAAAGCTAGTGTTATCTCTCTCGTGAAGATGTTAAATGCCACTACACAAATCTCAGCATTTTTGCAATCATTGGCAAAGCAGCACAAGTTAGTATCTGGAAAATAAAAACAACAGGCAGAAATGACAGTTAATGTGATAAAGTGAAAGGAATCACTGAAATCTGAGATCCTGATTCTTTTCTTGTCTCTGTTAATCCGTTAAATCCAGATGCTTTTGATTGTCTTCCATTGCATTTCCCATAGCACTCCAATGGAAATATCCTGTTACACATACAGATCATCAATCATGTCAATGAGATATTTTCCCTTGAAGATATTTTCCCCTTTATTACAGAGCAGGTTCTCATCATGGTGGAGAATACACTTTAGACTGCAATAGGAGAGAACTAGCTGTGTGAATGCTATTCTTGATCTTCTTGATCATCTAATGAGGAAAAGTCTAGTGCAAGTATGTTTTCCATGTAGAACTGCCTAATCCACACAGAAGGTTGAGGCCTAAGGTAGGCAGGTGAACACTTAAAATTTCTCAATTTGTACTTTTTTTTTTTTTTTTTAACTAGAGTAGCAATGTATCTCTATCTGATTATACTTTCATATATTTCAAAGGGGGAGGGGAAAACTCCCTCCCTCTTTTGTTCCTTACATATACCTATTTATAGCTTACTAATACTGACAGATGATAAAAGTATCTTTGTGTGACAGTTAGGAAATGAGGGAAGTGGATGAGTTTATTTTTAGTAAAAAAAAAAAAAGAGAGAGGTACACAAAATAAGTTATCGTGCCTGCTTTGTCTACTGTGTTTTGAGGCCCTATCTTCCTAATGAAGAATCTAGGAGAGTCAGCACCAGTGAGAAAATGGAGCACTAACACACAAGGGCAAAAAACACAACACAGTCTCAGTAACATAATTAAAAATGACTGTGGTGTGACTGAACTGGGGATCTTCTTCAAATTAAAAATGAATTTACTGGAGGGATGGTTTTCTTAAGCAGATGGGACGAGTGAGATATTAGCACAGGCCTTGAACATCATTCGTGTTGACAATTTTTTTTCTAATTACTCTCCCTGCAGATTTTCAGTGATGAGAAATAGCCAGAAGAAAAAGCACTTAACTAGTAGCGCACCACCATTTCCAGCAGAAATGAATGGCATTTTAAGCAGATCATTTCCTGTCAGTTTATTTTAAAGACAAGAAACAAGAGCATTTGTACTGAAGCATGACACAAGGAGCTATCAAGGACTCTGTTACTACTTTTTGTCTTCTGAGACCAGTTACATTTCTGTCCCAAGCCCAAAGCAGATTAGATCTGTTTTGGACTTGGCCAGGATTTGACTAGTAGCAGTTCCCAGGATACTTCTTGCTGACTGAGGGCAGACAGAGAAGGGTACATACATCTCAGAGATCCCATGCAGAATGCTCCAGTAGCAGTAATGATAGAGGCACTCCTACCATTTTCCTTGTAGCTAGGGACTTCACTGCTCCGCTACTTACCGTTCTCATGCTGGTGCAAAAACTCAGGTCAGGTCAGAGAACTTAACTCAAACTCTCTGTGTAGTTACTGGTCAGCTGTCCGAAGTCAGATGTCTATTACTATACACAGCGTTATAACTCTGACATCATTAGATAGACATAGAAGATCATCCAGGAATTTATACCTCAGTCCTGTCCCAAAGAAAGAGTCTCATACTTCAGAAATCCTGATATTGGACTCTAGTTCATTTTAGAGATAACAGCCAGCTGCAATGATTGTGTCTGGGTCTGTGTTGCCTCCATGTCTCAGGGTGCTTTGATCTCTTTTGATACGTGTCTTTAATAAATGCTAAAGGATTTTTTTTTTTATGTCTAGAAGCATGCCTTCATAAGCATCATAGAACTAGAATAGCTGGGCAGAATGCAAATGATCCATTACAACTATGTAAGTATCCTTAAAAGTCAGTAAAGTGCAAGTGCATAATTTGTACACATTTCTGGGGACATGCATTACGACCACTACACAGCATGTAGGCATATAGGTCAAGCAATATTCTACCAAAAGAAGTGCAATGATAAGCAGCCAGTAATCAGGAGATTCCCCTTATGTTCTAATACTTTATACTCTTGTTCCACTTTCCATGATCAAAGCTAACACTTCTTTTAACACTCTTAATAGATTACTTTCACTTACATAAGAGTGGTTAACTATTACTCCAAAAAGCAAAAGAATTCAGGCAGTGGGAAAGATACTGTTAGCTAAATACCAGAGAAAGAGAGAGAACCTGAGAGGATAAACTGATGTAACTAATATGAAATCTCTAATAGGAAAAGAGTGAGAACAAGAGGTACTAGTTACAAGGGTAAAGATTGTTTAGGCATATAATGTGTATGTAATGTGTATGTAATGTGAACCTCCTCAAAGTCCATTCTGCATGCAACAGAAGTCTAATAAACAGGTCACAAAACCATTTCTGAAAGTGCTGATATGTGTAGGAAAGTACTTCTACATGATTTACCTGTCTTTATGAGCCTTCTACCTGTATTGATCAGATGATTTGGAAAAAATAATTCATTCTTTAGTATTGTTGAAGTAGAGAAATGAGAATGCTTAGCTTAATAGTGACTCTCAGCTTTTTCACATAAAAGCACAGTTGGTTGCACAGGCAAACTTCCTTTTGAAAATTTTCAGGTTCTGATTATTTTACTTTAAAATGTGAATGATAATTTTGATACAAATTTCTGTTTCTGTGTATGTAAACACAACATTTATATGGTACACTTGAAGAAAAATTAGGGATTTCAGTATAAGAATCCTTTTTTTTTTTTTTTTTTTTAATTCTTGAATACCATGATTGCTTTTATTTATTTATAATCTGGCACTGTCTTTGAAAACTAATTGCTTCAAAAAACTTTACTGACACCAAAGCCTATCTTCTTGATATCCCATGCACTGTTAAAAATGGTGTAACTTACTAACCACAGAAGTTATATGAACAAATACTGTCACCAGATTACCATGACTTCTGCTACCATGCAACAGGAAGAACAACAAATTGATCAATTGCTAGGTCCTAATATGTCTATTATATTCATAGGCACATGGTATACAAGATCTCTTCTGTTTGGAAGGGTTTTTTTTCTTCCATATCTATGAAGCATGTATGTATCTTAGTAAATCATACAAATGTAGACATATGAAGTGTTAGCAGAAAAAAAATCTTGATTTCTAGCCTCATATATTTGGTTCTAAAGAGAAAGTGTGCTGCCACCAGGGTAATCAATCCATTATTCACACTGCAACCAGCATCCACTTAGACACCTCGGACTTTCATCTAGCTTCTCTATTTGACTTTAGTGGAAAAAGATGAATGAGGAGTAAACCAAACACATTTGTATCACCCGGAGACTGTGTGCTTTTCTTATGTGTATCATTTTGATTTTATCCAGGAATATGTTAGCAGAAGTCAGAGCATGCAGTGAATCAGTCCCCTAGAAAACTGTTGGTTACCTAAAAATTTGGCACTTTAACAACTACTTTTTATCTTTTTTTTTTTTTTTGTATCCCTACATGTCCTAAAGTCTGTAACCTGTGCTTCCTTTCCCATCTTTCATGCGCTGCATTTAGCTAAGTGTCAATGCAAATAATGTTCTGCAGATCCATGCAATGGTGACTGTGTAGGTACTTTAAACAGTTTGGGATCAGATGCAATGTATGTACTCAATAAAAAGATCAAATAGAGACTCCACATTTATGACTCAGAATTATAACAAAGTCATATCAACAGCCCTGAAGGAATCACATCAATAGGTGTTCCAAATATGTAACAAAAACAGTGTATGTGACAAGGATAGGAGAATATACATCTCCCACATGTTACTGTGATGGAATACTCAGTAACATGACAGATTCATCATAAAAGTGAAGAAAAAAATATGTTATGAAAAATACATTAAATCAAATGGAGTTACCATACAGTGCAGAGGGTGTTTCCATGGAAGCAGTCTCCCACATGACAGCAAGACCAGCAACAGGTTTTACAGAAAGAAATGAGGAGGAGAGAAGTCACCAGGTTAAGCCTAAACGTTATGCTGTTGTTTGAAATAACATATATATAAGAATTTAAACTGACCACATACACCAGGAAAGCAGAAAATTCAGTGTTGGATAAATGTCAACTAAAAAGTATGAGTGCTTTGTCTTGGTCATATTTTAGTAACTAGCTTACAAAGTAATTTTTAATCATCCTTTTTTCAGTTCCTGCTAAATCTCTTAAGATATACAATCTAATAAATAGAATAACAAGTAGTATTTTACATATAGAGACAGCTTCCATGGAGATATATGATTAAAGTGGGTTCCACTATCAATCTTGAAACACATGGTTCATGAAATATCCCAACTATTCAGATGTAGGACTCATTCAGGAAGAAAAAGAAGAAAAGTATTTAACCTGTAAAACATGAAATTATTCTGACTGTGTACATACTAAGTGAAAGCCAGGAAACCATGATTTACATGACTGACACTGCCAAGATCTATGAGACATAGGAGTGATGCAAGAGCATTGGTAAAAGCTTACGATGAGCCATATGATGAGTTGGCAATTCAATTAGCTAATGCTTTGGTTTTCAACAGTCTTGACCCCAGAACAGAGAAATAGCTTAGATAGTTATGTGAGGAATGTTCTGTGTACTGCAGATTAAAATAATATATTCATTCAGCCAAGATGTTTCAAAAGTAGTAGTAACCTACTCCAGGTTAATATAACCTTTACTGATAATGTTCTGAGGTCTAAATGCAAGGCACATCTGAATGCCGAATTCCTATCTTTAGGAGAAAGGGAATTGAATCCTAACTAAGATGGAAGTATTTTGTTCATAATCTCTCATACGGGACTATGTAAAAGTGTCAGCAACCACCAGAATACTGTGCTGAACAAGAAAAAAAAACATATAAAGATTAACAATTTACCTTGCTAGTTGATTCTACTCCTTTTAGTAAAATTGACAAAATTCAGAGGTCTCTGAAGAAAACCCTCCAAGCTTTCATGTGATGATCAACATTTTCCTGCCTTCACCAAAACAAAACAATTTATCACTGTGGGAAGGCATGTTGACATAAAATGATTTAACAGAAGAGTAACAGTTCAGAGAATTGTATCCAAGCAAGGGTTATTATAAGAATGAAAGCTAATGGTGTATTAATACCAGTCTCTCACATTCACAGAAATAAACCATGTGATATGCACACCTGTTTGGATGAGAATACCATACATGCAGGAGAGATGTTTCCGTCTACTGTGACAATTGATCATTCCCACAGCTAACAGCATTTCCGTAATAGGTGCTACATGCTTCTTTTACATTTTGCATTCTCTTTCTCTCTCTCTTAATTTATGCTGAAGAACAAAAGATAAGATTATCCCTTGCTATATATGATGTTCCAGGGATGCAGCCAAGTATTGGGACTGGAAACTGCGTAGCTACAGTGTTGAAGCCATGAATGCAAACAAAATCATTATATTCTATTTCACTCATACTACCAGCAAACAGACCTCTACAGTGAGATATATCACACACTACCAGTCTAGATATAACCCAGACATACAGTTTTGCATTAAGAAGTTACTCCTTTCTTCCCATCATTTTGTTTATTGGAAGGATAAGGACAAGCTCCTATAGTTAAAATTGACAACGCTGGTCTTGCTCAGTGTAACCACTTGACAGATTATTAGTAAAAAAAATTCAACGTGATTTTTTCTTATTTCTTTATTGAACTTTTTTTTTTCTTTTTTCTGAATGTAAAGATGAGACTTTCACAGTTTAAGGTGTTCAGACAGAAGTGTGACACTCGCCACTTTTTATTACTATGTTGTTTGAGGAATACTAAATGATTAGTTTAGTATCTTTATTTTATACTAGAATTCATATAGGTTTTTGCTTGTTACATAAATTCAGCTAGGAAATAAGGCAACATTGACATGATCTAATAGAAACCTTCAAAATTTGTAACAAAACAGCAAATATGATAAAAAAAAATCTTTTATGTTGGAGACTTCAAAAATGAAGGTAATAGATTACAGTTGAGACATGATAAGTGATGGAAATAAGAAATGACAATTCAATTCATGGTATCTCTGTATTTGTTTGGAGTGATAAACCAAGAGAAGTAATAAAATTTATTTATTTTGACATATGACCTATGAGAAAGCTCAGGGATTTATACATCTTTGCCTAATTGTTCATTTTCTGCCATATCTGTTTAATTAACATTGTTCATAAGCCTCAATTTACTTTCACAGTGTGATCAACATGTTGTTTTGGATTTATAATCTCTCCTTTAAATTGGAAAGTGGGTTCTTCAGTTTCCTTTTCTTTTCTGATCAGCATTGCAATACTTGCAATGAAATACAAGACTTCTAACTACCATTCCTAAATTCATGCGTCTTAAAATTGATTATTGTTAGTAGAAAGCACAATACTATCCAGCTTCTCCCTTTTGACTGACAGAAGTTGTGACTGTTGGCTGTTGAGAATGAATCTGAAGCCCATCTATTTTCTTTGGTTATTTCCTGAGCGAAGTAACTAAAAGACTAGATCAGGTGAACTTTGCTGTGGGCACTAAACAACTTTTGCTAAAATTTTTTAGCGTGGAGCATTTTATATTGTGTGTTTTGTATGCTATATGTAAGTGGTTGATAGGTATATGTTAAATAGCAAGCTTGATAAATAGTACATATGATTTCTGAGAAAAGAACAAATTGTTCTAATCAAAGCAGACAAACACTTTCCAGTTCTGTATGTTATTGTAACAGTTCTGTAATTTTATTGCTTGGTAGCTAATGTTTTTTTTTTTTTTAATAAGAATCATAACACACTGTATGTTATAATAAATATTATCCAATACCATCAGAAAGGTCAGGGGTCTTAATGCTATCATTTCTTCTAATTTTGTAACATCAACATTTCAGTTGTTTTCCTCCCCATTTCATTTTAAGGGGCCACCTGGGATACATTAATGGAGCATACATTTGCAAAACAGTGTGAGGTAAAGGTGCTCTCTGAGCCAGATCAGACACTGAATGTTAGTGTTTCATTTATATTAAATAACCAATTATTATCCTACTGGTGAACATTTGGTCACATCAATAGCAATGAAAATAGTGATATAACCTCAATGGCAATTCACTGAAAGCAGGAGGTAAAAATGGATGAGAACTTAGAATTCAAGACTAAAACTACCTCTGATTCTTTTAATATTCATTTGATATTATCCACTATTTACGTTTTTCACTTTTCACTGTGTCCAGTTGTGTGTTGGGCTCTTTCTAGTACACAGGACATTGTACCTTTCCTGAACTGTTAGCTGCTACAGTTCCCAACTCTGAAAGAGTTGTGAACCAAACTGACTTTCTACAAAGCTGACAACATTTGCTTGGTCAGAGACAAAAACTTTGCAGAAAGACATATGTATGTGCTAGCCTGCATAAATACGGCTATCAGTCTATACGGACTAACATGCAGCTTAAAGCCTACTCTCAGTATGAAAAAATAGGGTTTGAGAAGACTAATTTCAGCAGTACATTCAGGCAACAATACTGTACCACTATACACGAGTTTTGGTGTGAGTTTTCAAATATTTAGATTGTTACTATTAGCTAGATTTTGTAAACATCACAGGAAGATGAATCTGCAAAGAGAAATCTAATGTTGAAAAGTTTTTGTAAAGCTCTCTAACAATCTAGCAAATAGGCTTGGATTTACTGGAGGAAAAAAAAAAAAAAAAAAAGACTAAACTGGCTTCAGGCTCTCACTTTCCTAAACAAAAGATTGGAGAAGGCTCTATTCTTCTCCTTATTAACACTCCTGAGTATAGAGCATCAGGCCAGGTATTCAGAAGTCTGGATCCCATCCCCCCAAAAATGGTGTAACTTATTTCAGAAAATACACACAATGAATCTGCTGTTTACAGAATGTGTTCAACCTTCGCCATATGCTCTACATGTGTATATATATTTCTGTGTGCACCTATTTCTGGCACAATATGTGTACCATAGTTTGTAGGAGGCTCATATTTTCTTCTTATATCAAGTTTCATGGCTGCAAAGGGGCTGATTTTTTTATTTTTTATTTTTTTTTTTGTAATGCTGGATTAAACTTTACACAGATCTTTACAGATTTGTAGTATTTTATTGTTATCAGAAGCACTTGACCTGAACTTGGGAGGATATTTAAGATGGTTATTTGGCAAAGAGTACGTACGAGAAACCTATACTTCTCAGTCACTTATGGGTCCCATCATGCCCTGTTCCACTGCTCCCGGAACACTAGTTACTACCCCTCTGGTTCTGTTCACTTCTATAACTACGGGCTTTGAAAGATGTAATTTATTACTTCACAGTTACAGATGTTTTAGTTATTCAGCTTTGCCATCATAACCAAGTTGTTCAAGTGCTTTCATTCAAAAAAAGCCAAATAGCATTCATGTTTATCACCCTAAAGTAATTCAGAAGTTTGGGGTTAAATACCAAACCATTCAGACCTTGTCTGAAGGTTTTTGAGAAAAATGACTAATATTTTAATCTGTATTTTATTGGAATGATAGATGACAATTGAAATCTTGACACAGGCTAAAACTGTGAATTTACCTTCATATTAAAGCTTTTAAGTGAAACAACCTCCATTCCAATTAAAAGACAATGAATCCTTAACTTCCGAGATGACTGATTTTTTCAGTACAATTCCTTGTCCATCAGCTGTCAGTGCTTTTCAACTATACAATTATTTGATATGAATCATTAAATATCATTTAAGGGTATTTAGATACCTGTTTGGCAGTTTAAAATGCTCCTTTCTTTTTATTTTATTTTATTTTATTTTATTTTATTTTATTTTATTTTATTTATTTTATTTTTAAGGACCAAACAATGCTTGCAACCAGAGATAATTTTTTGAATGACCCATCTTATTTTTTCATCATTTTGTGTTCCTTTATTTTCTTCTGAACTTCAGTGATACTAAGCAAGACGATTTGAAACATAATAAGGTCATGTAAACCAAACATTTTAATGTAAGGTGGATACACTAGACTTGTAAAGTACAAAGAAAAAACCTCGATCTTAGATGAATGAATATCCTAATAAACTACCAAAATAATAGTTTGCAGCATGTATATAACTACTGGCCCTGTTAAATAGAACCTTATAGTTACCACACGAGAGCCTATACAATGAAACATGAAAAAAAACTTCCCAAAAGAGAGACTACTGAAAAAAGAAAGGAGGAATTATTTTGCAAAGGGAGAAATGGCATGAAGAGAACTCTCAGCTCTATATCCTACATGTGCTGCCAAACTCATTGCTTTGTCTTTTGTTTTGGTAAAATTTCTTTCCTCCTCAGTTCTGAGCAGATCCTTTTCCATGAGAAGGAATACCATTTTCTTGTCATTGTTTTTTCGTTTTTCTTTTGTCTCAGTGATTAGGAATATTTCTGTAACATTTATTCACTTTAATATTTTTAGAATTAAAATTCTGAATAATGAAAATTAAATAAGAAAGGACGGTGCTTGAAAATTCAATTAGTTTTGGTTTTCCTCGTTCAATCAGTGCCACAGTTTTTGTACAGAACAATTCTGTGTGGCAGGAGACACAAAACAACTCCTAACTTTAATTTAAAATCCCATATATTCTCAAACTCCAGTCAAAGTCTGATGCAGTTAAAAATGAAGACACTGGGAATTTTGCCATTGACTCAAACACAAGCATTACAAAGCTTTCTTTATTTAATTTTAATAGAGGAGCTGTTCTTATAGTTCAAAGTCATTGCCCCTTGTCATTTGTTTGTGGCAGTTCTGCCCTTGGGAACAGCAACTCAACAGTGGGAAGTAGACGAGGAAGAACCAGTGACAAGAATCAGTGGCCAGAAGTCTTGCAAACCTTACTGTATTAAGATAAAGGAAAATTGTTTTTGATGAAAGAAAAAAAAAAAAAGTGCCAAAGAAATGGAAATCTGTAAGAATACAGGTATATATCTCTACAAGTACAATTGGATCCCAGCAAGCCGTAAATAATTATGGGACAAATTATTTTCATTCTCTGAAAATGTACAGGAAGGTTGAATGAATATAGAGCTCTCCTCTGTTGCTCAGTTCTAACCAAAAGTAACTGGGCAAGTCGTGCTAAAGGGCTTTGAAAACAAAATGGGATTTTGGCCTATTTCCTGACTCAGAATTCATCTCAGTGCACCAGCGATGTCTGAACAGAGATGTCTATTCTCGAGTAGCTGGAGAATAAAGAAATACTTCCTTTTACAGAGCATATCTACCTGTGCAAAAACGATTCTGTGACCCAAGCCACATCTTTTAATCCAGTGCTCCTCTCTGGCTAGAACCTGTGTGTGCTTCTTTTTACGTAGCGTTGAATTTGTCTGCTAATCATATGTTGCAACCCTTAAGTTACAACTCCATTTTTCTTGCTTGCTTTCTTACTGTTTCTAGATTGCTATTGCTGATCTGTAAGAACTAGTTCCGTATTGAATTTAAATCACTGGAACTGATCTGCCAGCGGGTAGGCTGGGGGTGTAGCAGGAGCTGGGAAGGGACAGAACCAGGACAGCTGACCCAAACTGGCCAAAGGGGTATTCCATGACATCTGACATCATGCTAAAAAATATATAGGGGTGGCTAGCCGGGGTGGGGGGCTGGCTGCTCGGGGATGGGAGGGTGGTGAAGGAGAAAGGGAGAGTGAGCAAGTAGGAAAAAATATCTTCCCCTGTCCCCTCCACAGATTGGCTCCCTGATGAAAAAAGGCAATAGGTGTAATTGCTAATAGTTTCCGAGATATGGCTTCCAAAGTATAGAGTCGACGACATTGCTGAGTACAAATACCAGGTTAGAGTCATGACCAGAAATCTCATCATTTCATAAGCCATTGTTACACCGCACAGTACCATAATGATCTTAAATCAGGGCCCAGAAAGGATAAACAGCACGACAGGGAGCACATACAGAAAGTAACGTGCTATAAAACTCAATTTGGAAAACAGGCACAGCAGACTTGAGATTAAGGCAATCAACATTGTGACTAGCAACTATTAAGCAGGTTCAATACTTATACCAATTTTAGTTTAACACACTCTGGTCAAATCTCTCGTTATCTCAACCTTTCGTGCCCCACGTTGGGTGCCAAAAGGACTGTTGTGGTTTAACCAGGCTGGCAGCTAAAAACCACACAGCCGTTCGCTCACCCTCCCCCCTCCCTCTTTGGGATGGGGGAGAGAAATGGGAAAGTAAAGCCTGTGAGTTGACATAAAGACAGTTTATTAAGACAGGAAAATAATAATAACAATAATAATAGTAATAATAGTGATGATAACGGTATTACTAATAATAATGTGTACGAAACAAGTGATGCACAATGCAATTGCTCACCACCCGCTGACAGATGCCCAGACTATCCCCGAGCAGCCAGCCCCCCACCCCGGCTAGCCACCCCTATATATTGTTTAGCATGACATCAGATGGTATGGAATACCCCTTTGGCCAGTTTGGGTCAGCTGTCCTGGGTCTGTCCCCTCCCAGCTCCAGCTGCACCCCTAGCCTGCTCGCTGGCAGGACAGAACGAGAAGCTGAAAAGTCCTTGGCTTGGTGTAAGCACTGCTCTGCAACAATTAAAACATCAGCATGTTATCAGCGCTCTTCTCATCCTAATCCAAAACGTAGCACCCTACCAGCTACTAGGAGGAAAATTAACTCTGTCCTAACTGAAACCAGGACATATATACCTTAGTTTTTCAATCTTTTTTGACCATGATCTTCACTTAGTCTCAGGCTAAGTGTACGCTGCATTATAGATCAGAGTTTTGAGAACAGCACGAATCAGACCATGCTTTACAACTCACATTTTCTGCATTCTCCAAATTGGCTGCCTACAAACTTTATATTGACTCCTTTTATTGCCCGGTATGTCAAGGTTTTCTTAAAAAGAAGCAGTGTGAGTTTCTCTGCCCAACATCAGTTATGTACTGATGATTGGAGGCACTACACACTGTATGGAAAAGGACATGAACAAGTAGGCATGGTGAAGTCTTCTACGCAGCATTTGGGTCCCATTTACTGCTCAGGTATGTCTGTACATTCAAACAGTTTGTGTGTAAAACAATCAGAATCACAGAATTGTAGGGGTTGGAAGGGACCTCGAGAGATCATCGGATCCAACCCCCCTGCCAAATCAGGTTCCTGAGTACAGGCTGTCCAGGTAGGGCAAGTTTAAGTTTCAGAACTTGCTTTAGAGTTGTATTTGAAAGACTACTAAGCTAAAGGAAGCTTGGCACTTCAGCTGAGGTCCTCTGTGACCTATGCAGTAATTCCAACCCCTATAAACCTTAAAGTAAAATTACATCCACATCGACATTTTCAGTGTCATGTCATTTTAATTCATCCCTACCTCATCATCTCCAAGTCCAATTCTTCTTTCCCAGCTTTTCCTTCAACTTTTTGTCTGGTCACAAACTCATTTAAGGCACTCAGATATTTACTGCTTTTTATCATTTTACCAGTACAGTTAGCTCTGGAGCTCTCTGGTTCCTAGTATTTGTTACGTCCATGTTTTACTCCATTCTTACTCCCATAATCTGCTTTCATTCTAGGTAGTTACTCTTGTAAATTGTTATGGTGTCTGCAGTGATAGCAGTGAGAGCTAGAAAAGATGACTTTACTACCCTGAGTTATAATGCCTGCATGAAAATCTTAACGAGGCCACAGCCAACAATTCTTAAAATTACAGAGTAAATTCTTGCTGTTCCAGATTTTAGAGTTCCACTTTTTTAGAGACAACCCTATCAACAGTGATTTGCTGCAACTCGTCACCTAATTAACAACAATAAACAGTCTTGCTCTTAATGTTTCTGTGACACTTAAACACCCAGCTCTCCAGTCTCCTGAAGTTAATGAGGCTCATTTGCATTCTTTCCAAAGATCACCTGCTAAATCACCTGCTAAAACATACAAACTAGGTAGCAAATTCAAAGGGCAGTAAGCGCTGTCCAAGGGGAGGACACAGGTTAATCCCATCTTTGACAAGTCTGGACTCAATCACTTTATCATTTTATAGTTATACTATGCATTCTTACAGCTGCTGAAAAATGGTGACTCTAATTATCAAGGAAGCCAGCAATATATTCCCACACTTAAAATATGAGATCTCACTCAAAACAGCTGAAGAATCGGGGGTCAAAATTCTCTGGTACATTCAAGAGAAGGACCTGGGGCTGTTGGTTGAAGCTTAACATAAGCCGACAATGTGTGCTTGGAGCCCAGAAAGACAACAGTATCCTGGGCTGCATCAAATAAAGCATGGCCAGCAGGTCAAGGGAGGGGATTCTCCCCCTAAATTCTGCTCTTGTGAGACCTCACCTAGAGTACTACATCCAGCTCTAGGTCCCCCAGCACAAGATGGACATGGATGTATTAGAACGAGTCCAGAGGAGGGCCATGAGGTTGATCAAAGGACTGGAGCACCTCTCCTATGAAGATAGGCTGAGGGACTTGGGGTTGTTCAGACCGGAGAAGAGAAGGCTTCAGGGCGACCTTATAGCTGTCTTCCAGTTCTTAAAGGGGGCCTACAGGAAATCTGGGGAGGGACTCTTTGTCAGGGAGTGTAGTGATAGGACAGGGAGTAATAGTTTTAAACTAAAAGAGGAGATTTAGATCAGATATTAGGAAGAAGTTCTTTACTGTGATGGTGTTGAGGCACTGGAACAGGTTGCCCAGAGAAGCTGTGGATGCCCCATCCCTGGAAGTGTTCCAGGCCAGGCTGGATGGGGCTTTGGGCAACCTGGTCTAGTAGGAGGTGTCCCTGCTCATGGCAAAGAAGTTGGAAGTAGGTATCTTTAAGGTCCCTTCCAACCCAAGCAATTCTGTGATTCTGATTCTATGATTAATAATCTATTCAGAAGTGCTTGGATACACCAGCACACCACTAGTTTCTAGGTAAGAGTTGGGAAATTCCCTCAGAGGACCCTTTGTTGATTTTCCTTACAACAGATGTCATCCTCTTGGACATGGTCCAACTATTCCAACACATTGTTACTGATAGTGTGATATACTGGTTTTGTGCAGGCTCTTGATGTTCTCCATGTATTAGTTCTTGTAGATTCAACAGGACTTCAAGACTCAAGTCTCCCAGTCTGTGGAAAACTTTACCTTCTCAACACATCCCTTCCCTCTCTCCAGCGCACTGTTTTCTGGCAACTCTTTCTCCATCCAAACCTTTAGATACCAACAGACCCCATCCATACAGAAGGTTCTTATTGACACAGTCCCATTGTATTTCACTCAAGGACACATAGATGTGGCTATTTAAAATCTGTGGGGTACTTTCTGCCTTCTGCTCCTGGTAAAAAATGCAGTGATTGTGCTTGCTAAAGAAAATTATTTCCCAAAAGCTGGTATTGATTCACCCTCACACAGAAGTTTAAAGATTAGCAAAAATCACATCTAGCCCCTCAGGTCTTCAGGTGTAAATTCTTTATGATCACTTTCACAGAGTATCTTATTCCAGATCATTTGTTCTGTACAAACAGTACACTCTCAGATTGTTAGTTTCACACAGATTCACCTTACAATAGACAATCATACTTAGCTATAGAACAAAAGTTAAGATCAGGCTTCTATGCACAAGTGTGCATACAGGAGTACTAATAAAAGTTACTGCTCAACTTTAACAGGAAGTATTGTTCCCACTGACTTCATTGTCTGACATTTTCTTTGGCATAGCACTAACAGCTCCTACTGCTAGTGCTGTGGATCAACATTTCACAGATTTCCTGTCTTTCAGTAAACAGATGATCAGCTCATACAAGATATCTTTCTGGACTATACATTTATTCCTACAAGATATCTAGGAGAGAGTGAAGGAACTTGGAGACAAATCTGGAAGTGCTTTCTTTACAATGTAGAAGCTGCTAGTGATAGAGAAACACTTTAGTTTTGAGCCTGAGAAAATTTGATGTGAGAAAAATACGATCTTTTCATTTCCTGAGTTCAATAATTTAGAACAGGAGGAAGAAACTGATGGAGATAAGGGAACTGGTTGCTAAAGGAAATATTGAAGTTTTTGTTGTTGTTTGTTTGTTTTTCTGTTCCCTGATAAATTGGAAGATTACTATTAAAAAAAAAAAAAAAAGGAAGAAAGAAAGAAAATAGAGAAAAAGATCATATATTTCCTGAAATGAAAAAGAAAAAGATTAAAAGGGGACAATTCCTGTCACAAAGAAAACCTAGAATGTGTATGAGGGACAATGAAATCTTATTCACACACACAAAACTCCTAAGCTACTTTTCTTTGTGATAAACTATGAAGTGTTAGAATGAAATAGTGACAGGTTCCAGAACAAAACTTAAACTTTTTGATGATGGTGCCATAAAACAACAAAAAGGAAAAGATAGTGCCACACAGATACAGGACTTTTTCATCCTTTCATTGCTTTTTAATCTGGAAGAAAACATTACCATTTTACCAGTTTAAATAACAATTTTCAGAGCTGATCTTTCACTTCTTCTAATTGAAATATCTTTACGTATAGCGAGTTTACTTCCTATCTTGACATTAGTGCAACTCAGAAGTAACTCCAGTCAATTGAATTACATGATCATAAACTCAGCTTGAGATCAGAATCCAGCCCTATTTCATTAGATAGATAACAGTTAATATTTTAATGAGTTTATTAAAAGCTAGAATGTGGAAAACATATGCATGCAAAATGTTTCATATGTTATAAGGTTTGTTTTAATCCACATAATAAGTTTCAAGACTCCCATTAGAATTCATTTTTCATTACCAAAATTGCACATCATACTGTGAAAATAGATCTACTACTTCAATACTTCTTGCTTTTAAATAAACCAATAAAAGTGGATAATTATTTAATTTCCAACAAATTTAGAAAAATGGTGACTCAACTATTACCTTTAAACATTCTGTCATTTGTACATCTATGTCAGTACTATTTTTGAAAGACTAAACATTTGTGAAAAGAAAACATTTCTTAGGGCTTTATAGCTCCTTTTAATAAATTTGATTTGAATAAGTAGATAACTATCACAATTCTTGGCTGAAGCAAACATAAGGAAAAAAAAAGAGAGAGAGAGAGAAAGACTTTCCCATAATCTCATTAATGAATCATGCAATAATTTAACATATCAAATGACAAACCAGATATACATGTGTCAAAAGGAGTGAATTTGTGAATTTAGTAGGCAAAAAAATGAATAATACATATTTATAATAACATTAAGGCTCTCTACCTCCTGCTGTATGCCCATATGTTTTTTAGTAGTGATTGTCCTTATTCAAGATGCAGCTCAAGATGTATGCTCTCAGCTCGGCTTCTGGAATGCACACTGTTCCCAACATTATTTTTTTCAAGTTCTTGATAACACTGTGTTATGCTTCCAAATTGTGTCTGTATTTTTGTTAAATGATCTCTCAATAAGTCATTGGAATTGGCGTGACAAACTTTTTAAGGATAAACCATTTTACTTCATATTCTGGAGAAAGTAAAATAATAAATTCCATGTTTTTCTACCAAGACTTCATTAGATTGAATGTTAAAATAAACTTGTTGTTTGGGCTTTTTTGTTGTTTTTGTTTTTCTGCTGTATTCATTTATTAATATATAGAGACCTTTAACTGCACACTATTCTATATAAGTTCAAGAGAAGAGTTTGCAAAGACTGCCTAAGCTATGGAACTGGAATATAACTTAATCTAAAACTGACAGATCCTTCTATATCCTTGAAATTTTGTAATCCAGTCACTCACAAAAAGAAGAAACTTTATGTGAAAACATATACCATAGTGTGAAGAAATAGTTAGACACATGGTTAGCAAAATTTAGTGATAGTTTATGTTTTCTTTTTCTGTCATAAACTGTTAATGTGTTCTGATTTCTTCATGTCTATGAACTTTAAGAGACATGATTGTCTTACAGTTTTCTTCTCATTTCATAAATTCCCTTTCTAAGTTTTACTTTCTGATATTCTGAAATTGAAAATTTAGAGCAGTCTTTTTTTTTAATGATCCTTTCTTCTGTCTTCCTTCCAACCAAACATTTGATCTGTCCAGTTCCAAAAGGGGCAGTATAGATATAGATATGAAGATGAAGATCAAGCTGTAAAAATACTGGAGTGTTGAGTTATAAAAGTGGTGTAGGCTTTGGGAAGAGTGGTTGAAAAGTTGCCCAGCAGAAAAGGACCTTGGCTTGCTGGCCAACAGGAGGCAGAACATGAGCCAGTAGTGTGTCCAACTGGCCAAGGCTAAAGCCATCCCAGCTTGCATATTAGAAATAGCGCAGCCAGCAACACTAGGGAAGTGACTGCCCCCTTGTACGTGGAATTGGTGAGATCACACCTTTAATACTATGTTCTGTTCGGAGCCCTTTACTATACAAAGGATATTGAGTTGCTGGACTGCATTCAAGGAAGAGCAGTGAAGCTGGAGAAGGGACTAAAAAGCAAGACTTGTGAGGAGTGAGATTGTTTAGTCTGGAGAAGAGGAGGCTGAGGAGAGACTTCATAACTCTCTACAACTACCTGAAAGAAGGGTGTCAGACTCTTTTCTCAGGTGACAAGTGACAGGATGCAATGAAACAGTCTCAAGTTGCATTAGGGGAGGTTTAGAAAGGATATGAGGAAGAATTTCTTCATGGAGAGGGTGGCCAAGTATAGGAATGGGCTGATATTGTGGTTTAAGCCAGCTGGCCCCACAACAGAAGGGTCCTCTGAGAGACTGAGCAATGTAGACAACTGTTTAATGTCCTCCATCTCCAAGACAGCTATGCCACAAGCCCACTGGTACATTTTTGGGTCCTTGAAACACCCTCTCCTGACATAGTCTGTGCCAAGGAGGCATGGAGCATCTGGGCAAGTCACAATGGGGTGCTTTTGCCACTCATTCCCAGTTAGACTCACTTCAACCTCCAACACAGTTAACTGTTGGGATCCCTCTCTCAGTCCAGAAATACAGATGGGTTCTGTCCCTTTATAGCTTAATGGCATTACAGTACACTGTGCACCGGTGTCTACTAAAGCCTCATACATCTGCGGGTCTGACGTGCCAGCCCATCAAATACACAGTCCAATAAACATGATTGTCCTTTTCCTCCACCTGGCTGTAGGCAGAGCCCCTCTAGTCTTGTTCATAGTATTCATTACTGTGCCTGGGGGGCTGCTTGCTGGAAACTGGAGCAGCAATTTTCTCAGAGAACCCCCCTTTTGAGACTGTTTTTCTTTACAACTCACACACCCATGCCTCTAGACTCGAGGTAGATTTTCCATCCCATTTTCTCATGTCCTCTCCATGGTCACACAAGTAAAAATATAGGGTGGTATATGGTGTATATCCACTATATCTTCTTTCTTGAACAGAGGGATGCTTACTCCTGATAGCTGAGACACTGGTTTGCACAGGTGAAGAAGAAGATATTTTCTCTTTAAGTTGGTGGACCTCTTGAGAAAGATTCTCCGTAGCCAAGACACAGACCTGTAAGGGAAGAAGAAAGACTTTCTTTGTACTGCTGAAGTTGTCTAGTCAATTTGTCCACTGTGGGTTCCTCTCAGTCTTTCCAGGTCATTACTGCCAATGAGCTGGCAGACGATGATGGTGCAATCCATACACACTTCTGCCACATGGGTTGTGTACATTTGACTTCATCTGGATCTTTGGATATCTGTTCATCGTCTAGGTTGTCATAAACTACCTCCAGCACAACTAATTTTCTGTGGTACTGGATACCCCTCTCCAAGGTGGTCCACTTGCCTGGTTGACATACAAGATCTTCCTTGAAGGGATACCTTTCCTTCATGCCTTACAGGAGATGCCTCCAGAGGGTGAAGATTTATGCTTTTTTACCAATTGCTTTGTCAGTGCCTCCTTCCTTAGTGAGAGATCCCAGCTGCCTGGCTTCCCTGCCCTCTAATTCCAGGCTGTGGAGTAGCCTGCCTCATCATTTTCTTCCTCCTCAGTCTGAGTAGGAGTTCCTCTGCTTTCTAAATTACCTGACTTGCTCATCCATTTTTTCATCTTGGATACAGGGGCAACTGACACTGACACAGTTTGGTTCCCTGGCCAAAGAATTGGGGCCCATAGCAGGGGTTGTAGTGGCTGCAGGGCCTGTCACAGGGGTTGGAGTGGTGTTGATCACATCTCAGTAAGCACAGGCCAAACCTCAGCATGTTGCAGTGATTTGTGCCTCTTTGGAATTGCCAGGATGATGACACAGGTTTTTCAAGCATTCTGCCAGTTTTTAGGATTTTGTACTTGTTCGGGAATGAATTTCCAAAGCACTGGAGATGGCCACTTCCCTAGGTGTCTGCCCATATCTTCCAACACTCCCTGCCACTCATAACTATTGTGCCTCAAAACAGATTTCTGGATGACATTCTTAAGTAGTTGTTTAACTTCAAACAAAACTTGAAGTGCATTCAGGAGACATAGCAATAAGAACATGCTGGTTTGAACGTCCCAAGAATATTCAAAGTTGAAGAGCTATTGTAACTAGCCGGGAGAATAAGGAAGATGTGAAGGAGAAAGGGAGAATGAACAACTGGGAAAAAACATATCTTCCTATCCCCTCTATAGATTGGCTCCCTGAAGAAAAAAGGTAAATGGTGTAATTCGTAGTAGTTTCCAAGATATGGTTTCTGAAGTATGGAGTTGATGGCAATGCTGAGTACAAATATAAGGTTAGTCTCATGACCAGTAATTTTATCATACCATAAGCCAGTGTTACACTGTACAGCAAAATAATTACCTTAAGCCTGACCCTGGGAATGATAAACAGCATGAAAGGGGACACATGCAGTAAGTAATGTGCTATATAACTCAATTCAGAAAAAAAGCACAGCAGACCTGAGATCAACAAAAAAATCAACATTGTGACTAGCAACTATTAAACTGATCTAATGCTTATAACATTTTTTTTTTTTAACACACCCTGGTCAGATCTGTCATTACCTCAACCCTTCAAGCCCCATGTTGGGCACTAAAAGGACTGTTGTGGCTGCCAGCTAAGCACCATACAGCTATTTGCTCACCCTCCCCCCCCCCAGCACAAATGGGGGAGAGAGACAGATAAAAAAAAAAAAAAAAGAAAAAAAAAGTAAAAACTTGTGGGTTGAGATAAAAACAGTTTATTAGGACAGAAAATAAATAAAATAATAATAATAATAACAGTAGTAGTAGTAGTAGTAGTAGTAGTAGTGGTAGTAATAATGTGTACAAAATACGTGATGCACAATCCAGGACAGCTGCCCAGGGAAGTGGTGGAGTCCCCATCTCTGGAGGTATTTAAGAGACAAGTGGACATGGCAGTAAGGTACATGGTTTAATGATAGGACTTGGTAGGGTAGGTTGATGGTCAGACTTGATGATCTGGAAGGTGTTTTCCAACCTAGATGATTCTATGATTTATAGTACTGATTTTTGTTCTGACAAGCTGATATTACAGCAAAAAGCTGAGCTGTTCTCTCAGCTCTCTCGTTTCTCTCAGGCTCAGGATTACTTAACTCTCTCACTCGCAGTTACCCGCTTTTTCCTAAATTATCTGACAACTATTAATCTCTTCAGATTTCATTTCCTTTATTAGATCTCATTCTGACTTTGCTGTGCTGGACTTTTCCCCAGTAGGGTGATGTAAAATCACAGAACAGAAATACTTTCTCTTGCTCTCTCTTTCCATTCTGTCTCTAGCAAATAGCTTAATTAAGGTTTGAATACCCATAAAGAGTTAAACTTCACTGACTTTTTCATTCTTTCATTGAGGCATTTAGTGTCTTCTGTTTGTGAAATAGCACAATCTAAAGAGTTCACCAGTTAGGGATTGATATTTAGGCTCAGTATTTCTAAAAAGGAAGATTCATGTTCCTGGTTTCAGATATTGTCAGCTAGGCAGACCAATCTAGATCTGTATCTTCCTTTCATTAAAATAAAATATGTTATGCATCTCTCTGTATAACTTCATGAGATTCTACTGGCATATAATTAATGAGTTCATAATGAGTTTAAATCCTTTTAAATCGTAACATTATATTTAGTATGGAAGGGATTTTTCCTCTTTCATCCACATATGCAGATCATAGAACAGCTTGGGTTGGAATGGACCTTAAAGATACCTACTTCCAACTCCTTTGCCATGAGCAGGGACACCTCCTACTAGACCAGGTTGCCCAAAGCCCCATCCAGCCTGGCCTGGAACACTTCCAGGGAATGGGGCATCCACAGCTTCTCTGGGCAACCTGTTCCAGTGCCTCAACACCATCACAGTAAAGAACTTCTTCCTAATATCTGATCTAAATCTCCTCTTTTAGTTTAAAACTATTACTCCCTGTCCTATCACTACACTCCCTGACAAAGAGTCCCTCCCCAGATTTCCTGTAGGCCCCCTTTAAGAACTGGAAGACAGCTATAAGGTCGCCCTGAAGCCTTCTCTTCTCCGGTCTGAACAACCCCAAGTCCCTCAGCCTATCTTCATAGGAGAGGTGCTCCAGTCCTTTGATCAACCTCATGGCCCTCCTCTGGACTCGTTCTAATACATCCATGTCCATCTTGTGCTGGGGGACCTAGAGCTGGATGTAGTACTCTAGGTGAGGTCTCACAAGAGCAGAATTTAGGGGGAGAATCCCCTCCCTTGACCTGCTGGCCATGCTTTATTTGATGCAGCCCAGGATACTGTTGTCTTTCTGGGCTCCAAGCATACGTTGTCAGCTCATGTTGAGCGTCTCATCAAAAAACAGCCCCACTTCCTTCTCCTCAGGACCGCTCTCAAACTATTCTCCATCCAGTCTGTATGTGGGCTTGGGACTGCCCCAACTCAGATACAGGACCTTGCAATTAGCCTTGTTGAACCTCATGAGGTTCACACAGGCCCACCTCTCAAGCCTGTCCAGATCCCTCTGGATGGCATCTCTTCCCTCCAGTGCATCAATGTCAACCCACATCTTGGAGCCATCAACAAACATTTTAAGAGTTTACTCAATTCTATTACCCATGTCACTGACAAAGATGTTAAATAGCGCCGGTCCCAGTACTGACCCCTGAGGAACACCACTCATTATTGATCTCCACTTGTGCATTGAGCTGTTGACTGCAACTCTTTGAGTGTGACCATACAGACAATTCCTTACCCACTGAGTGGTCCATCTCTCAAATGAAGGACAGTGTCAAATGCTCTGCACATGTCCAGATAAATGATGTCAGTTGCTCTTCCCCTATCCCCCAATGCTGTAACCCTATCAAAATCCACCAGATTTGTTACGCCCAATCTGAATTTAGGGAAGCCATGTTGGCTGCCACCAACCACATCATTATTTTCCATGTATCTTAGCATAGTTTCCAGGAGGATCTGTTCCATGATCTTGCCAGGCACAGAGGTGAGACTGACTGGTTTGTTATTCTTGGGGTCATCATTTTTTCCCTTTTTAATAGTTGGATTATGTTTTCCCTTTTTCCAGTCACTGGAACTTCACTGGACTGCCACAAGTTCTCAAATGTTATCATCCTAGTTGATGCTCTAGCCAGGTACTTTGGAGTGAATGTATGAGTAAGTAAGTGGTTGGTCCAAGAACAGCTTGGTTTTATTTAAAGTAACAGCTTAATGTACAAAAAGTTTTCCAATAAATACTGTGTGGGTAGATTCCCCTCAAATCAATCTGTTACCAAAGAAAGAGAAATTTGCAACTCTTGGATGTATGCCTTTTTTTTTTTTTGTACTGAAATATTAAAAATAACACTAACTAGAAGTTACCAGTACTGGAGCTATCAAATTTACTGAGAGCTATATTGAGTATAAAGTATATCCAACATCTCTAGATTAATGTTGGTTAGAATTCCACCATTTGTCTCTAGTTTTCACCACTTGTCTACAAAACAGTCTACCACCCGCTCCTTTGTTCCTTCTCTTTCTTTTCAGCAGTTGAAAAAAACATAATCAACTTACAAAATTTCTTTTCCCCCATATGGCTCTGCTGTTTGAATCACTATTGAAAGTAATTGAGTATCAACCTTAATATTCAAAATGGGACAGGAAAGAGGCCTTTGCCTCTGTGTTCATCAGCTGGAGTCAACATATCAAGCCGAATGACTTTCTCATATACACATGGGCAATTCCTCTGAAAATAATTTCTTGTTATGGGGGTAGTTGTAAGGGAATTTGGCACAATATTTTGTGACAGTGGTATTGCAAAAAGTTCTGAAAGGTTTTGAAGTCAGGTAGCATTGTCATAGTTTTTACAGAGAAACTGAATTAATTCTCTCATATTGCAGACTACTGTAGGTTTTAGGTGGTACTTTAAGTTCAGGAGCAATTTTGTATGGTCTATATCAGCCTGTAGTGTATAATAGCAGGGAAGAAATTCTGTGCTCTCAGGACTTGAGGCTTTACAATACATTATATATATATATATGTATATATTATTTTTTATTTTTTATTTTTTACAAAGTATTAGCCATCTGCACTGTAGGGTTTTGCATGATTAACAGATACGTGTGGCTGGTAGGCCCTAACTTATTTTGGCATTCTAAGAAACTAAAGTACAGCAGATTTTAGAATGCCTTGTGTTTATAACAGCTCATGGTGCAAGGAATTCACAGGACTTCCTTGAACAGGAAAGCATTGTAAATCTTAGATTGTAGTCTCTGTTTAAATAAAGTTAAATGAATTGCAATGTCACAAGGCTGAAATACCTCACAAGATATAGATTAAATCATATCAAAACAAATTAAACATTGATATGATTGTACAAAGCTTTTGTTGCATAAATACTTTATTTGATTGGGTGCCTTGCAAAAACAAATTTACTGGAGTGTCCTAGCTTAAGAAACATGTGGCAAGTGAGAGGGAAAGTAAGATTTCTCTACCACATACTAACCAGAACCATTCAAATATTTGAAAAAAAAACATCATGATTATATTTTGCTAAGATTGGTGAGAAAACACTAGCTGCATTTGCAATATTTCATTTTTCTGGAAGTGACTCACCTTTCTCTCTTTAAGAGATCTCATTGTAACACACCTGATGTACAAAGTCCAAAGCTACAGACACCTTCAGGGCTTGCTTTTAAATATACACAGACTTTCAGTAAAGGAGACTATTTTAGAAAGTGTTCCCTTCCAAAGACCCTGGACTGCATGCAGATGCCCAGTATTTTGCAGTAGAGGGCTGCACTGGTAGCTTCTGTGAAGAGAGAGAAGGGGATCCCCCATGCTAGACACAGCTGGCTCCAACAGTCCCACCACCAGACACAGAGGACTCCATCAGCCACAGCATGGTACATCTGAGAAAAAGTATTTTAAAAAGGAAAGAAAATGCCAGAGAGAAGAGAACTTGGGTAGAGAAGGAAGGAAGCAGGGAAAAATAAGGTGGGAACACCAAAGTCAAAGAAGAATCACAGAATGGCTGAGGTTGGAAGGGACTTCTGAAGATCATCTAGTCCAATGTCCCTGCTGAGCAGCATCACCTAGGGCACATTACACAGGATGGCATCCAAGTGGGTTTTGACTGTCTCCAGAGAAGGAGACACCACAGCTTCTCTAAGCAACCTGTTCCAGTGCTCTGTCACCCTCACAGTAAAGAAGTGCCCTCTCATATTCAGATGGAACTTCCTGTACTTCAGTTTGTGCCCATTGCCTCTTGTCCTGTTGCTGGGCACAACTGAAAAGAGATTGGTTTCATCTTGACACCTTTCCTTGAGATATTTATATACACTGATGAGGTCTCCCCTCAGTCTTCTCTTTTCCAGGCTAAACTGACCCAGTTCTCTCAACCTGGACTTGTACAACAGGTGCTCCAATCCTCTAATCATCTTTGCAGCCCTCCCCTGGATTTGCTCCAGCAGTTCTATGTCGTTCTTGTACTAAGGAGCCCAGAAATGGACACAGTACACCAGGTGTGGCCTCACCAGGGCTGAGTAGAGGGGGAGGATCACCTCCCGTGACCTTCTGGCAACACTCTTCTGAATGCAGCCCGGGATACCGTTGGCCGTCTTGGCCACAAGGGCACATTGCTGACTCTTGGTCAGCCTGCTATCTACCAGGGCTCCCAGGTTCCTCTCTGCAGAGCTGCTCTCCAGCATGTTAGCCCCCAGCCTGTACTGGTGATTGGGGTTATTCCTCCCAAGGTGCAGGACCCTGCACTTGCCTTTGTTACCCAAGCTAAATTCCCCAAGTCGAATCTGCTTTGCCTGTGACAGTAACTGACAAGTGGTCTCCCTGTCTTTATTTCAACCCATGAGTCTTGCTCTCCTGTTTTTCCCTGCTGTGGGGTAGGAGAGATTCAGTGAGCAGCTCTGTGGGTACTTGACTGCAAGCCACCATTTTGTATGTTAGAGTGCTTCCCTCTTTTTAAAATTCTTCATCGTTGTGATTACAGTTCAGTTTATCTCCCTTTAGAGGTCCCTCTCTAAAAAAAGTTAATTCGAACCTGAAAATGAGGAAAAATTTTATATAGATCCCATTTCCAACTGAGGTCCAAAGTGTTTATGCTATTCTCAGGGCTCATAAACAACACCACTGCCTTTCATTTGCATCTCTCAATGAATTAATATTATGATAGCCAAAACCAAGGACAAGATGTCACTAATATTATGTTCCAGCTGTGAACAGTTGTGATTTTCAAAGCTTCCTGGCACACCGTGACTTGTTGGCAAAAAGCCTGCAAAGTATGTAATAATTGCAAACTTCACCTTATCTTTAATTGTTATACTGGTAATTCTATACAAATTTTATTTATTTATTTATTTATTTATTTATTTATTTATTTATTTATTTATTTATGATATCTTCCAGTTAAATGAACATACAGTTATTACAAGAGCAGAGAATGGCAGAAGACAGAGCAATGCCAGAGGTTATTCTCTAGGAATTAACATCTAGTCTTTTTTTTTGTAGATTTGTTTAACGGACAATGACAGGCCCTAACTTCTGCAGAAATTAATAGCTGGAGAGAGGAAAGAGTAACAAATAGACATAACAACACAAGTTCCATTAACTTGTATTAAGCTTTAGGCCCCAAACAGCTGACAGCATACACTGTGGACTGAGGAGAAGAGACTACTGACAGTCATATCACTGATGTGGCTATGTGGTAAAAATAGTAACCTGCAAGTCAGAATAAATGAGCCCAGATGTGGCACATCACTAGTTTCTATATTGCTTTCAGACCTAAGCTGGTTACTCTGTAAAACACATTGCTAAATGGGAAATACTGAGTTGACTCTGTTGCTGAATTAGGCAATAATCTTCCTAAAACTGGATTTAAGGGATTTTGAAATTTTTACTTTTTTATTTTTTTTATTTTTTATAGACATAATTTTGCATTAAATAGCTGACAAGAGCCTTTTAACGTGAATTCATTGATAGGCAGTCATTTAGAAGGTGATTAGGGATGGAGGTCTAACTTTCTTTCTATGGCTTTAAAATATTATTGAGACCTGAAGTTTTACTCCTTCTCTTTCCTTCTCTCTGGTTTTCCACTCTTTGTCTCTTTCTTTACTCCCTGTAGTTTTCTAGATTTCTAATGACTGAAGACAATCCCAAGAGAAGATAGCCCATTTCTCTTCTATTTCTCTCACTTCCTTACTCTTTTTTTCAGCTTTTATCTCAACGTAACTAGATGGCTACCAAAGACTAGAGTCACCACTACAGCCTTTCGACTTCCAGTGTTATGTGCAGTTTCCTCACCACATTATTACCCTAGGAGTACCTTACTGATACTTTCTCATCTGTGCTCCATTGAAGTTTTATCTCAATTGTCACATTTATTCTTTTTTAAAGACAACTTTGCTGTTGAAGACTCAATTGTGCACTCAAACAAAGCAGTGAGGATTTTTTTTTTTAATGATTTTTCTTCCTTTATAGGAAATCTTTATTTTTACCTTCCAACCACATATGAAAACCTTTGTTGAAACTAGACGTTCCACTGGAGCAAACTGAAAATTGTTAGAATAGTCAATCATCCATTTCTCATTTTCACTGTGTTTATTTCCCCTTTTCAATGATTAGAAAAATGAGTATGTGGTTAACAATTCCATAGTTGCTTTACACAGTATTAATCCAGCTTACAGTTTGCACTTCTCTTGAATTGATTGTGCCATTTAAATTCAAATTTTGTAGTTTGTGTTTCTTACTTTTTTTTTTTTTTTTAAGTAGAAATTCATCTAGAATAAATATATACAGTGCTGGTTCTCAAGTAGTGAAAAGAAAACAACTGTTAGGCTGGAAGTAACATACAATGTTGCTTCTAAGATGATACCAGTCAAGATTCCCAAACGAGGCTTTAAACTAGGTAGGAAGGGGGACGGGGAGGGAATAAGGCTCATTAGAGGTGTGCCAGGGAGAACAATGTCAGGGGTGGGGGAGCGGGCAATGGCTCAGCTGAAGTGCATCTACACTAATGCACGCAGCATGGGCAACAAAAAAGAGGAACTGGAAGCCATTGTGCAGTAGGCTAGCTATGACTTGGTTGCTATCACTGAGGTGCGGTGGGACCACTCCTGTGAATGGAGTGCTGCAATGGCTGGCTATAGGCTATTCAGAAGGGACAGGCAGCACAAAAGGGGTGGTGGTGTAGCTCTCTATATTAGAGAGTGTTTTGATGTTGTGTAATTTGAGACTGAGTCTGGGAATGATAAGTTTTAGTCCCTATGGGTTAGGATCGGTGAGAAGACCAACAAGGCAAGCATCCTAGTGGGGGTCTGTTACAGACCGCCAAACCAGGATGAGAAATTCTACAGGCAGCTGGCAAAAGTTGTGAAATCATCAGCTCTTGTCCTCATGGGGGACTCCAACTTCCCAGACATATCCTGGAAATGCAATACAACTCAGAGGAAGCAGTCTAGGAGGTTTCTGGAGAGCGTGGAAGATAGCTCCCTGATGCAGATGGTTAGTGAGCCTACCAGAGGGGGGTGCCCCACTGGACCTTCTGTTCACAAACAGAGAAGAACTGGTGGGAGATGTGGTGGTCGGGAGGTGTCTTGGGCAGAGTGACCACGAAATGGTAGAATTCTCTATTCTTGGCGAAGCCAGGAAGGGGACCAGTAAAACTGCTGTCTTAGACTTCCGGAGGGCAGACTTTGAGCTGTTCAGGACACTGGTTGGCAGAGTCCCTTGGGAGGCGGTTCTGAAGGGCAGAGGAGTCCAGGAAGGCTGGGCACTCCGCAGGAAGGAAATCTTAAAGGCACAGGAGCGGTCTGTATCCACTTGCCCAAAGACAAGCTGGCATGGAAGAAGACCGGCCTGGCTGAACAGAGAGTTGTGGCTAGAGCTTAGGAGAAAAAAAAGAGGGTTTATGATCTTTGGAAAAGAGGGCAGACCACTCAGAAGGATTATAAGGGTGCTGTAAGGATGTGTAGGGACAAAATTAGAAAGGCCAAAGCTCATCTGGAGCTCAATCTGGCTACTGCTGTTAAAGACAGCAGAAAATGTTTCTATAAATACATTAACACAAAAAGGAGGACTAAGGAGATTCTCCATCCTTTACTGGATGCGGGGGGAAACATAGTGACGAGAGATGAGGAAAAGGCTGAGGTGTTCAATGCCTTCTTTGCCTCAGTCTTTAACAGCAAGACCAGTTGTTCACCAGATACCCAGTACCCTGAGCTGGTGGAAGGGGATGGGGAGCAGGATGTGGCCTTCACAATCCACGAGGAAATAGTTAGCAACCTGCTACAGCACTTGGATGTACGCAAGTCAATGGGGCCGGATGGGATCCACCCGAGGGTACTGAGAGAACTGGCGGAAGAGCTGGCCAAGCCGCTTTCCATCATTTATCAGCAGTCCTGGCTATCAGGGGAGGTCCCAGTTGACTGGCGGCTAGCAAACGTGACGCCCATCTACAAGAAGGGTCGGAGGGTAGACCTGGGGAACTATAGGCCTGTTAGTTTGACGTCAGTGCCAGGGAAACTCATGGAGCTGATTATCTTGAGTGTCATCACGCGGCACTTGCAGGGCAAGCAGGCGATCAGGCCCAGTCAGCATGGGTTTATGAAGGGCAGGTCCTGCTTGACGAACCTGATCTCCTTCTATGACAAAGTGATGCGCTTAGTGGATGAGGGAAAGGCTGTGAATGTGGTCTACCTTGACTTCAGTAAGGCTTTTGACACCGTTTCCCACAGCATTCTCCTCAAGTAACTGGCTGCTCTTGGCTTGGACTGGCGTACGCCTCGTTGGGTTAGAAACTGGGTGTGTAGCCAGGCCCAAAGAGTCATGGTGAATGGAGTTAAATCCAGTTGGAGGCCGGTCACTAGTGGAGTCCCCTAGGGCTCAGTACTGGGGCCAGTTCTCTTTAACATCTTTATCGATGATCTGGATGAGGGGATCGAGTGCACCCTCAGTGAGTTTGCAGATGACACCAAGTTAGGTGTGTGTGTCGATCTGCTCAAGGGTAGGAAGGCTCTGCAAGAGGATCTGGATAGGCTGGACCAATGGGCTGAGGCCAGCTGTATGAGGTTCAACAAGGCCAAGTGCTGGGTCCTCCACCTGGGGCACAACAACCCCAAGCAGAGCTACAGGCTGGGAGATGAGGACCTGAGAGTATTGGTTGATAGTCGGCTGAATATGAGCCATCAGTGTGCTCAGGTGGCCAAGAAGGCCAACAGCATCCTGGCTTGTATAAGAAACAGTGTGGCCAGCAGGGCTAGGGAAGTGATTGTCCCCCTGTACTTGGCTCTGGTGAGGCCGCACCTCAAGTACTGTGTTCAGTTTTGAGCCCCTCGCTACAAGAAGGACATGGAGGTGCTCGAGAGAGTCCAGAGAAGGGCAACGAAGCTGGTGAGGGGTCTGGAGAACAAGTCTTACCAGGAGTGGCTGAGGGAGCTGGGATTGTTCAGCCTGGAGAAGAGGAGCTCGGGGGTGATCTTATCGCCCTCTATAGGTACCTTAAAGGAGGCTGTAGCGAGGTGGGGGTTGGTCTATTCTCCCATGTGCCTGGTGACAGGACAAGGGGGAACGGACTAAAGTTGCACCAGGGGAGGTTTAGGTTGGATATTAGGAAGAACTTCTTTACTGAAAGGGTTGTTAGGCATTGGAATAGGCTGCCCAGGGAAGTGGTTGAGTCACCATCCCTGGAGGTCTTTAAAAGATGTTTAGATTTAGAGCTTAATGATATGGTTTAGTGGAGGACTTGCTAGTGTTAGGTCAGAGGTTGGCCTAGGTGATCTTGGAGGTCTCTTCCAACCTAGATCATTCTGTGATTCTGTAAATACCCACCCAGCCACTCACTTCCCCTCCTCAGGAGGGCAGAAGAAAATAGGATGAGAAATCTCATGGACCAGCATGAAGTTAGAGAGTGGCACAGGATGGGGGGATATGGTCAGCATATAGCATTTTCTCTCTGACACTACTTGTGTCACATTTCTCCCGTGTTCTAGTATGGGCTCAGTCATTCAGGAAAAAAAATTTGCTCTAGCATGGAGTACAGGCCTTTCCAAAGGCCACAATTCCTTCAGACAATATCCATTTCTTACAGCAGGGGTCTCTTTCCAGAGGCAGCAAAGTAGATACCTGTCTGTTCTGATCCGTCCTCTTCCATGGGCTGCAGTCTATATCTTCTCTGGGGCCATGGAGTAATTCCTCCTCCTTCTCTGACTTTGGTGTTGTCTTTGTAATTTCTCTTTCTTTTTGTTCCCTCTTCCTCTCCCCCTTTTTGCCATTTCTTAAATGCACTTTCATGAAAGCACCACACCCATCATTGATAAGCTCAGCTGTACTCTGCAGTGAGTCTATTGAAGCCACCTGGAACTGTCTGTGGTCAGCACTGGAAAGCCACCAGTCTCTTACAGAATCCACCCCTGGATACCATGGGTGGAATCAAACAGCTGCAGCATTCAGAAGCTTCCCTGTCCCCAGCTTTCTCTTTTTCACAGGAAACACCTTCCTTTGCCAACAACCCTAGCTAGCCTCAGCTGCTCCTCGTAAGACTTGTTCTCCAGACCCCTCACCAGTTTTGTTGCCCTTCTCTGGACATGCTCCAGGGCCTTGATGTCCTTCTTGTAGTGAGGGGCTCAAAACTGAACACAGTACTTGAGGTGCAGCCTCACCAGAGCTGAGTATAGGGGGACAATCACTTCCCTAGTCCTGCTGGCCACGCTGTTTCTGATACACGCCAGGATGCTGTTGGCCTTCTTGGCCACCTGAGCACACTGCTGGCTCATATTCAGCCGACTATCAACCAATACTCCCAGGTCCTTCTCTGCCAGGCAGTTTTCTAGCCACTCATCTCCCAGCCTGTAGCACTGTTTGATTAGTTCTTTGATGTGTGATGCAAAGGGTGGCCTTTTGAAGTAACACTAGAGAACTTCTCCTGTCATCCCATCCTCATGACAGCAGCTAGTAAAAAATTATACAGAAGTGCATGCTTAATTCTTGCAGACTTGTATGCAGACTTCTGAAATATGAATGAGATGAATATCCTTCCAGACCAGAAGTTGAGAAAGAACAAACAATCTTTTGTGTGTTGACAGGACACAGGGGGCCTTGATTATAATTCTGTATTGATTTGTCACATGAGCTGTGACAATTCAGATTACAAAATGTTTTATATTTTCCTCATTATAGAGAATTACATATTCAGTGTACAAAGTTTATTCGTAAGAGGAAAAAAATGGTATGACTTAACATTCACTTCCTTTGTAAAAGGTCACCTATGTATCTAAGACATTGCAGTTTGATCAGTACAAAGGAATTGGATATCCTGAGAATATATTCAGGCATGGACACTTTAGTTACTTTCCTTTAAATTAAGTAAAGTCTTCTTTATAAAGAAATGTAAGCCTACAGATGGACATATGTTTTCTTTCATTAGAATCCCTATGTCCTGTTGTCAAATTAAAGCCTTACAGTTTAAATATTTCAAATGTTTTGTCCCCTAAGTTCACAATGTAACTCTATACTCACCAGTCTTACATACTGAACTCATAGTAAATGCATCCCTGATTGGCAAGTCTCTCCACCCTTTCTGTCTTTCCTGCCATGTTACATGTGATACTAATATCTCTTAATTTTGTTCTTCTTATTATTATTAATAATAATCAATGTGGTATGGTTTCATTATTTTACTCTAGGAAATAATAGAGGAAAAAGATGTTTTCATTTCCACTATGTTTTGGTAAAGGCTGGTATCTGTTTTGATTATTTCTGTTGTGTCTGTCAAATGTTCTGGTCATACAATCTAAAGAAGTAAATGAATCCTTTATTTCATAGATTCTATCCCTCTCCTGAAATCTCATTTTGGGTTTTACAATTCTAGATGTGTTTCAATTATTCTGTTCCCCCTTATCCTACATGCAAGGGAAGGTTATGGATGCTGTGTCTAATTAACAGTCTGAGAGTACAAATGTCTTCTGGAAAACAAGATCTGGCACTAGATTAAATGAACATTCTGATTGCTCATTAAATGCAGCAGTTTCTCTGCAAGTTGGGTAATACTAACAAGGCACTCATTTTCCTACCTCCTGTTTCCTACTCCACTTACCATTTTTGTAAGTGTTTTTCCCCCTTTTCTTTAAGAAGCACATAAAGATAGCTTTATTTTTCTCAGTGTGTTTTCCTGATACACCCTCTCTATTTCTGTACCTCCACTGCACTGTAATGCTCACACAAAGACAGGACTGTGGAATTACAGACTTCCTAAGGCCTTCTTAATGACACTGTCTTTGTTGACAGATGGAGTATGTTCATTTAGCATTTCAGGTGAAAGGCTGTCCCAGGACAGGCAGGCAATATATTCACTCTCACAAAGTCTTATAGAGTAGATACAGGTTCCCTTTCTCTTAATTCCATGCTCTTTAGAAATCTAATGAGGCTTTGTCTCAAGGGACTGCATGTAGGATGGAGGTTACTGCTTTTATTTTAGGTGGAAAGATAATATATTCCGTTGCCTCCTTTTGATTGTATAAACTGAAAAGAAAAACAAAAACAAATAATCAAAACAAACAAACAAAAACACACTAAATATTGAGGATCGGATGGAAGCAACAATCTATACTTACAGAAGGGGTAATTTCCTTACCTCTAAATAAAGCTTTGCTAGTATTACTTGTAAGGATTGCCTTCCTGAGAACCCCCAAACAGCCTGCTGAAGTCAGATGAATTTGTTAACTCAAGTATATCTCGACATGTTAGGCCTTTGGGTGCTGATGTTCTTCACTGAAAGACTGAGTTAATTTTGGACCCGCCTATGCTTTAACAAAATATAGTGTTATTTAACTCATATTTTTGATTGCAGCAACAAAAGCACGTAGTATAAAAGTGATCTTATAAAATTATTCATATAAAATATGAATATAAAAATATGATGCAAACATCTAAAAAACTTGGAAATAAAAATATTGTATATTCTATGTCATACTAATAACACAAAGTAATCTGCACCTTTCAAGTTTGCTTATTTTGGCATCCATGCTGCAAAGCACTTAATCCTTAACTGTCTAAATGATTATTTACAATGTTAAGTGAAAAATGAACCTTATAAGCTCTAGGTCAAATTTTATTTTCATATAATCCAGTTCTCAGTAAAGGTTATCAGAAATAAATATGGGATAATATTTTTGAGATAATCAAAATTTTAGTAGAAAAATTTGAAATCAGCCCCATTATAATTTATAATTGAATATTTTTGCAGACAATTCAACAGTGGTATTGAGAACACAGTAAGTTAATAAGTATTAATATATATTTATTTAAAAAGAAAAATATTATCACAAAGTTAAAGTATCTGTATACACTGTTACTTACTAGTAATAATTTATATATAATGATGATGATGGAACTTAAAGACATGCTCCAGTTTATCCTTTTTTATTCCAACGAATTATTTTGCTTTTGTCTACCATGATTAAATGTCTCTCTTTTCTCTGAACTATACTGCCTATTACATTTTTTTTGAAGTCAAAATCAAGTTAGGTACTGATAAAATGAGAAAATTGTCCCTCTTTGACTTTGAAAAACTGGCTTAATATCAAACTTTCAAAAATTCAAATTTGGTTAGTAGATTAAGTCACTCTTGTGTTTCCTGTTTTTATACCACATTTCTGATTTTCCAGAGTCACTGGGAGATGGGCTGGTATAAATACCTCCATCTATCCCTTTTCAGAGTATGACTAAGTGAGCATGTGAAATCATTAAAAGGACACTTTATATTAAAAACACATTATTAAAATAATAATAACATTTTTCCCCTCCACTTAGAAGAGGGTAACTAAAAGCATTACCTCCTGTATTACTTGTTTAACAACAGGATCCATTCAGAATATAGTTTGAGCCTGATTAGAACAAGGCTAAGTTTAGTTTTCATCTCTTTTGTTAGAATTTCTGGCCATCTTGGGAAGGCATATGATACAGAAATATTTGTGTAACCATTCAACCTGCACTTTGATCAAGGTTTAAAATAAACTTGCTAGGAAGTATTTGAATTCTTAAACAGACATAAGCCTGAAGTTGTCACAAAATTAATTTGCTAGACATGACTAATAAAACTTATCTCACTCATTTACTTTTTAGTGCCTACACTGTCTCCATTATATGTCAGATTATTTAGAGAGTATATAATACTGTCTAGAGGAGAACAGAGAATAACTATGTGGCAGTACACAGGAAAAAAAAAAAAAGGTTACACTGGGCAATCAACGTGAAACACTATCCCCTGAAAAAGTGGATACCATCTTTTGATCTTCTTTCACTTCTAATTAAAACTAATCCTATTCTGGAAGCAAGTGCATACTTGCATCTGTGCAAATGGTAATAAATATATGTGTGTGTGCTGTAAGAGAAGAGTTTTGAATAATAGGAAAAATAAATTATAAAAAAGACTTTTTTGTTTATATGTCTGAATTTCCAGTTAAAGTGGAATAAAGTTCATTTATGAGTAGAAGACTGACTGCACAATTTTGCATTGGTGAATAGGCTGATTGGCAGTTTATGGTTTTATGAACTACAGAGTAGGTAATACTGTATACTGCTATATATTTTATTTATTATATTATTTTTAATTTAAAACAAAGTATATACAGAGACGGAAAAGGAAGGTGTGGGGAGCTGGGGGTCAGACTCTTCTCGCAGATAACTAGTGATAGGACTACAGGGAATGGCCTCAAGTTTTGCCAGGGGAGGTTTAGATTAGAAATTAGGAGACATTTCTTCTCAGAAAGAGTAGTTAAGCATTGGAACGGGTTGCCCAGGGAAGTCATGGCATCACCATCCCTGTGGGTGTTCAAGGAAAGGTTGGACGTGGTGCTTAGGGGCGTGGTTTAATGGGTGACATTTGTAGAAGGGTGACGGTTGGACCAGATGATCTTGAAGGTCTCTTCCAATGTTAATGATTATATGATTCTATGAAAACAGGGCAGTGTGCTTCCATAATGGTAGTGCTTTAGTCCACAGACTGACCAGCCCTAACTACAGAAGCACAAATATAGCATCTGGGGCCAAATTATCTTCAGATATAATACAGTGATATCAGGAGACCTAATTCTAGCAGACAGCTTAACAGGTACTATCTAATATTACTTTCTCCTAGCTATTTTTATTTCTTTATTATTTATTTATGTATTTATTTATTACCTATTTAGGAACAAATATAAAAGATTATTAGTTATGCCAAAATTATTCATAGCATAGAGCAATTTATTTGGATTTATATTTTAAAAAAAAAACAACTAACCATCATTTAAAAATTTATTTCACAGAATTATATGAAAGTCTTTTTTTTTTTTTTTTTTTTTTTTTTGTGTTACAAGCATATTTTGAAGAGACGAGATCTATGCCTCCTAAGTTGAAATACACAGTCTGGGGCCTGATACTCATAGTAAAATCATAATGATTCAGCTCTTACTGAAACTGTTAGGTGTCTAAAGTTTAACAGGTAATTTTTCACCTTTCTCTAATATCCTATGATGCTGTAAATAACATTATTTCCATGTAAGGTACTTTCTTTAAAATCAAAACAAATTTCCCTTTATGCTTTGGCATCATGACTCAGTACAAGTGTTCATTTTCTTTTTAGCTTTGATGTATAACAGGATTGTCAAATGAATTGTTCAATAAATAATAATTTCATAGTCAAGAAATGTATTAACTGTCTACTTTTCCTATTTCAGATAAGATTTCCTATCTATATCCATTATAGATAAGATAGATCCTGATTTCTTCTGGGTTGCATAAGCTTGAGCTTTTACCTACCTTCTAAACAGAAATAAGTGGCGGAGTTAAACTTCTAATTAGTTTGATTTCTTTTTTAAGGGGTAACGATGTGACTAATATATTCTGCTTTGTGCAAGTGTACAGACAACAGTAGTTCTACACATACATACATTGTTTTGTTTTTTGATGAGATAGATAGCCATTAAGAGAGACATCTTATTGAAAACACCTTAACTGTCCTGACAACTCTTGTGGTAATAATCAATATTCTTATAAAATATTTATTAATTAGTTGCAAGATGATTTGAGAAAGTTATAAATGAACTGTCTTACAACTTGGAACAAGATTTTCAATTCTTAATAAAACTGATATATCAGGTGTTTATGACAAGCAACCAAATTTAAGCAGAGTTTGTGGAGTTAGTGGTTAAATAAGGAGATTCTATGATTCATAGGAAGAAAACATTCTTTTTTTTTTTTAAGTTTGAAAAAAATAAACTTAAGCCTAGTTATAGAACCTATTTTCCATCACTGAATACCAAGTTTTCAAGTTTTCACATGAGCATATAATATATATTTTACATTCCAGATCATCAGAATGTGAAATTACTTCTTATAAATTGGGCAGATAATTAATTTACAGCAGAATCCTCTTTTTTGGAATATGTATGTCTCATTCCTAATATTCACTTTTCACTTAGACAGTAACCAGAGGCATTCCACAGACATTTGGGTAACTAAAAGATTCATAGATCTTAAATCTAATAAAAATTCTGTAGTCAGGTAGGTTAATCTCTTGTACGATACGGACCATGAAACATTCCCTCACAGATACATATATATATTTTTCAACTGTATATATCTTTAAGGGAAAAGAAAAGTCTGTTTTATCCAGGAACGTAGAACCTATAAAAGACATTATGTTAAGATATACTACTAATTTGTGTCCTCTTCTTAATAAATAAATAAATAAATAAATAAATAAATAAAATAAATTCAGGTGTACCTAAAATCTAAATTGATTTTTTTCTAGCATCTTTTCCAGATCTTGGACATCATTACAACGGTTCTCTGCCAGGTTCAAATGTATTTCTATTCAAAGGAAGAAACAAGGAAGTTATGACCAGGTCACCATTAAATTATGCTGTTTAAGCTAAACATATTTTAGTCCCATAACTGCTCATTGTAAGTCATGCTTTTAGTCCTTTGACCCTTCCTATCAAATATAAGAGTAATATAAATTTCTAAATCCTATAGTATTGGACATACAAAAAAAAGGAGTACACTAGCATATTCCATGAAACTGTTATGGTAAAGGTTGAATGCATATATCATTTTAGCCATTCATATATTGTGACTCCCAAATCCCACTATTTTTCAAACTAGAGTATCCTACCTTATCCATAAAACCCACAAACTCATGGCATGTATGTATACGCATACGTATATGTGTATGCATATGTATAGTGGTGGAATTGGTTGTGTTGATTGGCTGAGCTGATTACTCTCATGGTTGTCACCTTTTGTAATCAGAATGTGTTTTCTGAATATGTTCATTCTACTGCTGGTCTAAGTAGTCCATTTACAGCGTATTACATTTTGAATAGCAAGATTTGATTTGCCAAGGATAAATCAGTCTGATTGCTCACTTCTACAGTCACAGGTAAAGCTTAAATTTCTTTCCTCATAGAATAAGTTTGAGAGAGATTTGATTAGGTATTAATAAAAGCTTTGGTCCATAGAGAAATTGTGACATTGCTGTACTTCTAAATAGCAGGTAAAAGCAAAAATTGATGGCTAAATATGAGGAATTATAACACATGGCTCTACACCAGTGATTTACTGAGGACCTCAGTTTTCTTTTTTAGTCAGATAGGAGAAATAGCTTTCATCAAAGATTGATTTAGTGTATTTAAGATATGAATTGCATCATGGAGTTTCTTAGTTCCCTGTATTCCCAATATTCCACTTCAAAATTATTCTTAGCTGGTTTTAACAAGTATAGCTGTACTTCCAATGTATTTTTCTGGTATTTAGTATACATTATAAATTTAGTTATTTCAAGAGAAGTGTGTAAAGGGCAAGGAAGACTGATTTCTTATCAAAAGTTCAGTTACGCCAAGGGTTATGTGGATAATAAAAACTTCCTTCCTTGCCTATTAAGTGGATGCTGATTGCCTTATTAGGAGAAAAATTCCTTTAATAACTCATTGCAAGTGGATGTGGAAGCATAGGATTTTTTTTTGGAAGTGTTTAGAAATAGGTTGCCACAGCTTCCATGTCCAACAATTTTTGGGATCTTTAATTATCAAAATATAAAAGTAATTGGACATGAAAATTAATAAATTTTGCTTTGGGAGAACAAAAACCATTGTACTAAATTTTTTTTTCTGTAATATTTTTTAGTACATAGAATTCTAATTTTCAAAGTGATCTAAAAATGAAAAATAAGACCTTATCCACTAAAAAAAATATATATAATATCAAAATGTCAATATTTAGATTTTGGAATGAAATGCCTAATGTGTTGAAAATTACTTTTCCTTAGAAATGGAAGTTTTGATGAACTGACAATGACTTATGAAAAGTTGTAATAAATTACCGACTGCTGTAGTTTGAATTTTTCTCACAAGAGTGTGAAAAATACTGTCTGATCATAGTGTTCAATATTTAAGTTGTCACTGAACTGAAAATATTACTTTTTGTAAAAAATCCCATTTGACAATTGTTTCCTTTAATATTTTTTAAAAGTTCAGATTACTAGGGAAAGCAAATAGTATTTGTGTTTTGACATATTGACATATTGAAAACAAATAGCATTTGTGTTTTGACATATTGACATATTGAATTGACATATTTGAATAAAGAAGACAAGATTTTGAGTATGCAAGCTCTTTTTCAGGCCTGAAGCAGACACAGACAATTTATTTTTCTTTTCACTAGGTTAGAGTTCCACACTTCTTTTAAGTTTGTGAGTTTTAGTTACCAGCCAAGTTAAAAAATAAAAAAATAAAATAACATAAAAATAAATTTTAGGGTTTTGCAAGGGCTTTTATAGGTCTCCTTTGAGACTCTGAACTAACAGTTTAAAGAAAGGGGATTGCTTTATGAAATGTAATATCTCCTAATGAATAAGTATTTACGTTCTTTCACAATTCCCTGAATAAGTAAGTTCTGGATGTCTTTTCCAACCTTAGTGATTCTATGATTCTATGATTGCTCATTGTCCTTCTAAGCTGCACAAGCCTCTGGATCATGGGATAAAATGTATCACATTATAGGATGTGCCTGTGGAGAAACTGTGATTAAATTTTTCTATGAGCAGAATTTACTCATGTTAGAAATAGATGTGAATTTGCAGCTTTTATACATTTTTTTTTTTTTTTAATGCTGGCATGGTCAGTTGGCTTTTGCAGGCCTGCTTAAGTTTAATTCAATGATGTGTTCATTTTCCAGATTTTTTTTTTATTATTATTTTTTATTTAATGGTACAATCATCTTCTAGTGTAACTTACGACTTTTTTTTTTTTGAACATTTGATTTTATTCTTGAATACTTGTTGCTTCATTACTATTACTGATCTAATTACTACAACCTTTTAAATAGAAATAAAAGCTCTGGAGTCTAGTAACATTTTCCACTTTCTTCAACATATATGAAAGCCTGTGCAGAAACCTGCTAAATCTAAGGATGTCACATACAAAAATCTGACTTTTAATTAATTTAATCACGTTATTTCTTGCTGTTGTTGTTCTGAATAGGAATAAAAATTTGAAATCTCTTAGAGAAAAGACATTTTTAGAAGAAAAAAATCTTTAAATGTCATATCAAAATTCTACACTTAAATAAAATTTTGATTTAGAGTTTATGTCCTAAATTAAGTGTTTTCAAAATTTTAGTTCAGTTTTTCACAAATCTCATGTATTCTCAAAAATATTTTAATCATCTTGATCCAGCATTGTACATTGAAAATTCTTGCATCTATTAATAGTCATCTGGATCTCCATATGTATACAGCATCATACTGGTAGTCAGAATTCTAACTATTAGTGACTGTGTAAGAGCTATCATCAAATCTTTAACATCTGGCATTCTCTGATATCATGAATGTTTATTATAGTGGTGTAGACTCTGGATTTTCCTTTTGTTTCCACCAATCAAGCCCACTCAAAGGCCCTGATCTTCAACTAATGCATCAATCCATTGACATCTGTGATTTTTTTTTTATAATGTCCTACTCTATTGCCTATATTTCATTTCATGTAACCCATAAACACATCGTCAACAGAACTCTGTTTACTACACTAAAAACAGCAGTGGTATCTGTGTAACTCTGAGAAGAACAAGGTGAATGGATTTCAACTCTGAACATTAATATATCATTTTGTCTGCTTCCTTGTGCAGCCATCCATTCCTTACCTGCATTAATAATGATAATGGTAATGAGAATAAGGACTTACTGTCAGCCATTTGTATGGTCGTCATCTGTAACACATTCATTTTTAAAATGACTTTAGAACACTTGGGAACACTAACTTTTAAGTTCTGATCTTGGAAATAGTTTTGTTCATACTTGGCTTGATTCACTTGTAATCCTGTTGCAGCCACTGACACTACTCATGCGAATATAAATACTTGAGTTTCACATTGCCTCCAGGAAAAGTATAGGTTTGTAGTAATTAATCTGTCTTTACACCAGTTTTCTGTCTTTGTGAAACCATATTTCTCAATAGTTTTTCACCATTTGTAATTGAGTAAATTGAGAAGAATTTGAGTCTGTGACCAGATCTTCAGAGACATAGTTCCATTGACTTCAAAACCAATTTACTGTACCTGAGGATTTATATTTTTTCTCTCCTAGCCTAAGAGTTATTTACTTTTTCACTTGACACTTCTAAACATGAATTGTTTCATATCACTTGTCTTAGCTAACCAGGCTAACCTGTTTGCTTCTGTTTTCTCTATAACACCATACTTCAGTTTAACTTGATAAAAGCAGTGAGAACTTTCTCCCTTTTTGGCTGCGGAGACAAAGCATTCTCTGTTTTATGATGATATATCTAAAGAGTTTTTGATCCCAAAGTGATATTGGCAATTGTTCTGCTTCCTAGGAAACAGTTCCAACTCAAGTTGCAACTCTCATCTCCCATCTTTTTTTTTCTACCTTCAGAGAACACTTTCCTTTGCCAAAATAAGATTTATAATATTGCTCTGTTTTTCCACTCTTACTAATTGGTTAACAGCATACTTTATAGTTCTAATAAAAACACATCTGCTTCCATTTTAAATGTTTGGACACTTTTTATAGGGGGAAAAAGCTTAAATAAAGACAAATTGAAAGAAAGTAGAAATTAAGTTTAATTACTACCACCCAAACAAACCATTTAAAGAATTAAAGTATTTTGGTATAGATTTTGTGACCACTGCAGACAACAGGATTTTAACAGCCTTTGGATTTGGTCCCTGAAACCCAATTACTTGTGCTGCAGGAGAACCAATGTAAGGACAAGATCAGTGGTGCCTGTGGATATTGCAACACAAATTTGAATATCTTAATATTACATATGTGCTTACATTTAGGACACAGATAAACTTACTTCCCTGATTTGGGGACCATAACTATCTTTAGGAAATGTTCATAGAAAGGCAGATGGAATCATGATAAAAATCCTGGAAAAATATGCCTCCAGTAGCATTTCCAGCACAGCCTATCCAAGCACTACCCACTACAGCTGATTTTAAATGAGTGGGCTTTAAACCAGCTAGCTTGGGAACTATAAAACTAGGCAGCATAAAAAACTAGCCAGAACTCCCAAACATACTGAGGAAACTGGGTAAATACATGAGTTTACCTTATTCCCCAAGTTTTGTGTTCTGTTGATTATTACCTAAATAGATACTGAATATACTTTGGGTTTTGCTCAGTTGGGGAATGGGTCCCACAGACCACATAGGAACACAAAAGGCCATCAAAAGGCTTAGAATTTGGAGTTATTTTGTCCTATTAATACTCCTTCACGTCCCAAACTTCCCTGTGGTAACTCAATATTGTTGGTGAAAAGTAAGTATTTGTCCTCAATTTTAAAATTCAGGGAGGTTGTTACAAGCAGATGGCAAGCAGCATCTACAAATTTTTTTATTATTATTTTTATTTTTTTCCCCCGTTCCCTCTAGGGCAGTGGGAGCATTTTTGGAATACGTTTGAGCATTTCTACTTGAAATTATGTAGGAAAATGTTCTTTTTGAAAAACAAAACAAAAAACAAACAAACAAACAAACAAAAAGCATATTTTCCTGTAGTAGAGATTATAATAGCATCTTCGTCAAGAGATGAGGAAGAAAGGAAATATATTTCAGTGGCTGAAATGCTGCCAAGACCATTCTTTTTAAATCCATACCTTTGTCTTTATGGTATGTCAGTCATGATGTTCTATACAAGAATATTAAAATGCACTTTTGATTAATTGGTGCACAAATTATTTTCCTTTTGATCTGTACGCATTAAATTTAATACTAATGCACTTTCAGTGACTCTGGGACTGTTATATGAATTTGGAATGAATTTAGCCTTTACGTTTTAATTTGCTCAGCCACCTTATCTAAATAGAATATTCCAAGGTTTGGAACAGCTGAAATACTGTTAGCATTTCTTAACTCTAATTTAAATACTTCTGAAATCGATTTAGAGAGAAAGTAAGCTCCCTTTTTGATTGAACAAATGTGTTTTCCTGCTTCTGATCTCTGGACAGTAAGTTAATGTTGTTGCCTCATCAATTTTTTGTAACATATAGCATGTTGTTCAGTAAAATACTCTTGAGAATGCAACTGAAACATAATTGATTTTTTTTTCTGCATTTCAAGAACAGTTTTCCCAAGAATGTTTTGATTTAAAAATAAAAGGATTTTTGTACAGCAAAGTAAGGATGATTTACATACTGCTTTCTACTGCAAATAGCTCATTTGGAAGTATAAAAAATTGCCCACTTTAGAAGCAGAATGTTCTTGTCTTGCAATATTACATATATACAATCCTACATTCAAGACAGGGAAAACCTGCCTAGATATTTGTATCACTTTCAGCACTGTAAGAGATAAACAATATATTTTCTGTCAACATGCCAAATCCTGATATTTCAATCAGATTTTACTCACTTTGTTGTGGGCCACTTTACTCACACTTGAGGATTAAAATGCTGGATAGACTGAGGTTGTTATCTATATTTTTGTGGTTAAAAATAACAAGAATTTAAATCTGGAAAAGCTGATTATTTTGACTCACTTTCTGTTCAAGAAAAACTCCTGGTGAAACCAAAGATTTGTTTGACTAAGACTTTCATTTTTTTTTCTATTTTAATCACCCACTCCTGAAATTTTGCTTCTCACATCTTATCTTTTCTGACTTTATAACCTTTAAAACTTTTTTTTTTTTTTTTTTTTTTTTAGGGATAAGCTTAAGGACCTGTTTTTTTTTTTTTTTTTCTAACTCTTAGTTTGCTTAGTTTATAGTTAGAAAAAATTCTCACTGAACACTAAAAAATATTCTTGTTCAGATATATTGCAATTTGGGGCAACTCTTGGAACATTATCCAATGGATTAGTTTCATTCATCCCTGTAATTTGCAAAAAATTAGAGAAGTCTTTTAATGACATTATATGAAAACCCAGTCTCATGGAATCTGGACTTTGTTGTCTTAGTAGATTCATTTTCCATTTACTTTTTTGTATAATTTGCCTGAGATCTGGCAGCTATTTTTATCATACAGGCCTTGCATAAGTCTACAGCTACCATTTAAATTATCTATAGTTCTAAACAGTGATGGTTCCCCAACGTTAATGTTAATGACCAATTTAGTGCAAAATATAGATTACGTATTTAATCACATTTGATGATGCCAGTTCATTTTCTGTAGGACTCAATATGCATTGCCATAACTTTTAGAAATATTACCTGTAACATTTTCTCATTAATCACAATAACTTTGGATTCTTATTACATATTGTGAGTATATGTTATCATGAAAATTCACCAAAGATCTCCTCTACATTTGCCTTCCATGCTTATTCTTGTTATCCAACAGTCAGACTAAATGTTTATAAAGGTCCTTATATGCTTCAGACTTATAAATCATCTCCTGTGCAAAGTAAATTAACATTGGAAATTGATGTCTTTAAAAATTATTGTTGCTAATCATAAGCATTTTAGTGAAATAAAACATAATTCCCATGTCAGGTTTATAACCTCATTCTACTAGATATAATTCCATATGAAAAAAAGAATGCATACTTAAAAGTTCAGATGCAGGTAATAGAGGTAAATGCTTGCAGAGATTTTAACAGGTAGCAAAATAAAAATATTATAAAGTAGAAGCCTAGTAACTACTTATTAAGCAATTCCACATAATCTTCAAATCCCTCACAGTCTTGCACTCTTCTTCTTTCAAAGAAATATTGCACATTTTTCAGTCAAATTAACTTATTTGGTTAGATATTGATAAAACATATTACATGCGTTTTAAGTATTACAGAGTGTATTTAATTTAAAACAAAACAAAACGCTGTTTCTGCCATATATAGAGGACCTTACAGTGAAGCAAAATTTTCCTCCAAATTGTTCCTCCACAATCAGAATTCAGTTAACATGTGACTATTGACCCAAGAAATATTTCTACAGTCAATATTACTTCTGTGCTATGTAGGCTACCTCTACGTCTATACTACAAACATTTGTAATCAGACCATTGTTTTTATATCATGTTTTATACTAGTGTCATTCAAATCCTGAATAAAATAAGACAACTTCTTTGTTTGGCTTCTAGCACCTGAAAAAAAATCATTTATTTTGCTCTTGGTCATGGTATGCACGAAGGCACTAAGCATAATGCTGTTATTCTTTCATCAATTCACACACACAAACAGCAATAGCTTGCAACACATCTTATTCATATTGACAGCATAGCACCAGGAAGGACTGAAGTTGTGTTATCTAGCAAAATCATCCACTTAAATTGGAAAGGTTTAGCTCTTTTATCCAAGACTAGATAAAAGATTAGACAATACCATACAGATGATATGGTTACTGTTAGTGCTGTAGAAACACTACACTGGGAATGGTCTTTGTATTTCTATTGGAGTTTGGTTTACAAGCTCACTCATGTAAAAGACAAAGACCCTATCATGCTGTCACAGAGAACATATTTATTATTTGAAAAGAGCTATAGTTAACTGAGGAATGCTATAGTCACCTTTAAATCAACAGCTTTAGAGAGGTGTAAATTAAAATGTTGATGCAAAAGTTATTCCAGTTAATCATCATGTAGTAAATAAGCTATCAATCCCAAATAGTGTGTTCTAACTTTTCTCTGATAAAACATTTCTCATTGCTTACACATCATCTTTGACTAGGAATACTGTGGTTTAAAGAAAGAAAAATAATAATAATAATGACCTAGTTCCTCAAGGAAAGAAAAAGATTATTGTTTATTCAAAACATAAATACAGTCAAAGAAGTATAGAGTTCTCACCTACTACAAATTCCAGCTTTTCTCTATCTGGGCCCTTTTCCATGCACTGTTTATTCACAAGTCTTTGGAAGTTCATAAGTTCCAAGCTCAGAAACTCCTGAAGCTGCTTCAGCCCACTTTGACTTGTTTTAAAATTTTGCAAAAATGCTGGGGAGAAGAGGATTTCCCCTTGTCTAATCAGGTATCCTAGCACAAAGGCCAAAGGCCTTCTGGAAGTATAATATAATGAGCAATAATAGTCTCTCTGCTATCCAATGTATTTACCCTATTTCGGAATGTGGTAAATTGAAGAACAGGAAAATCTTATGGGAAGAGAAGATTAATTGTCACAATTCCAAATCTGAGGCTCTCACCTACATAATGGAGAGGTTCCGATAAATGCAAATAATTGGAAGATTCTTTCTCTAATCAGACTTCATGAAGGAGCAGCCAAAAACTCCTGGGGACCATATGCTGTGTTTTTGGTGCTGCAAATATAAATCGTTATGATCTGGTAGATTTAACACTCCCCTGACGAAAAAATGACCCTGAGGTTTGCCTTCTGCACCAAGATTCCAACTCCTTAATGTTAGACTAGCTTCAAGACAAAGAAGAAATGAAAATGAATCTAGACTACATAAATTAAAAACTTGAGACATCATTTAGGGAATTTAAATAAATATATTGCAAAACAAAAAGAGGTGATTGCACAGGATCCTCATCTTGATAGTACCCTCTCCACTCACTCTTGCTCTTGCATGTAGTTCTCCATTTGCTTAGAACTGTCCACACATTTTTATCTAAGCTGTAATTTGGATAGCTAGATGATCAACGTAAAAACAAAACAAAACAAAACCTTTTTTGTTTTGTTTTGTTTTCTTTCAGATTTTTTTTTTTAATTTATTTTAATCATGAATCTTGACCAGCTCTGGTAAACAGTGGAGTCTGGCAGCCATTGTGCTGGCCCAGCAAGATACTGTGAATAGTTGAAGGAGCATGAGAAAAAGTGGCTAGCAGACAGAGGACCAGAATTTTGTTTTTACCGTATTATGGTACATTTCTTATACTGCAGGCTTCATTCTGATTTTGTTCCAAGGTGTTTCCTCTGTTCAGTTGCTCAACAGATTCTGAAGCCAACTTAATTTAGAATACTTTACATAGTTTCAGAGCAGAAGTCCAACATCCTGACAAGTATCATTGTTAATCACTGCTTTCCTTGAAGCATAAATCTTAGCAGGAGTAAAGATTTCCTTTATAGAATTTTCTTGCTGAAATTGCTAGTAATGTCAATGACTACCTTAAAGATTTTCTGAAGCCCAAACTATTCTAATTGACCTAGCCAGGTAACAGATTTCCCTTGCTAATAGACACTTGTCTGTCAAAGTTTACATTGCTGTTATATAAAGATGGCTTCATGATGCGTCTCCTTAGTGGGTGGACCTAGAAAGATTCATCACCTGTTCCAGTTGTGAACAAATGTGTTCACACAGTGCTCATCTGCCTTTTCCTGGCAGATGGATAATTGAAAGACAGTTTAATCACTTTTGAGTTTTCATTAGCTTTAAATACATAAAGTTCCATGACACATAATTCTAGACCTGTTCACTGTACAAACTTGTTAGCAGAGTTGGAGAATAAAGCTTGTTACTAGCTCTTGATAGAGACAGTACTTGAAAGGTCTAAATAAACCACGTAGAACTTAAACACAGCTGTCTGGAATTTGAGGACACTTAGATACTAATAAATCATGATGGTAGACCACCAACAATGCTTTCAAAAAATCTCTTTGAGTGTGCTTTTGGAATTGTTTCCAGGCATGATATTTCTGAAGATCTGTCCTTATGTTTCTTAGCTGTCACACTGGTACTTGTAAGATGCTGTTGAGTCTGTGTTTTCACAGCCCTTGACATGACAGCTAGCAGAACGTCACTTCCCACTATATAACTAATATACATTTAGGTTCTTTTATGTAAGTTAATGTCCTTCAATGACAGTAATGACACTGAGGACCAGTATTGTTCATAGGCACAGAGGTCCATGGAGGGGCCAGACACATGAACAGAATGAAAGAGAAATGCAACAATTGTATAGGTATATTTATCTGCTGTCAAGTGCTGAGACACTGCAATAAACACCAGCTTTTGCATGAGTACCAATCTAACCTTTTTAGTCAGTGTTATTGTAAATGTTACTAAGTAGGTTATGTAGCAGATTTGTGCTTCAGTTTCCACATATATCACTAGCTGCACAAATAATTGCTTTGACTTCATCCAAGTTGAACACTGTATGATAGAATGGCCTTGGCAGAACTTAAGTAGCCATATGTCCTCCAAAGAAGTTTATGGAAGTAGACATTTAAAACTATTAAATGGAAGAAATAAGCCCATTTTTTATATCCACTAATAGAGTATTATGGCCATTTTCTTTTAATTTGCCTAAAATGTGCCTCAAAGAATAGATGGTTAGTCTTCTTGGAGGTTTGAAGAAATTTAATGCCGTACAATACATATACATATACATACACATATACATACAGTGCAAGACAATGCAATGTCTCATGAAGTGTTAAAACCAGATTGGGACTTCCCTTCACTCATTTAAATATTATTCAAATAAATATTAATAATGATTAATGAGTGTTCTTAAATATAACAATGAAGAAATGAATATCAGGAATGTAAACCAGTGTCTCCTTTAATCTTATCACAGCTAGATAATATTGATAGCTTCTTCATGCTCAGCTGCTAGTGGTCTCAGTTCTTTTTAAGCTGGCTAAATATCATATAAATATTGAAATTGAACAAGTTCTTCGCATTCAAGTGGAAACCTATACAACAGCTAACTGTTACACTGAGTAACACACATAGTACAGTAATCTCCTCATACTTTAACATATGGGATATTTCTGTGAAGAAGAAAACAAATTCAGCACATTCACAAAGTAGCTCTAATTGAGACCAAAGCTCTCAGCAAAGATTCAGTATAAGAGCATTTACACATACATTTACCATTCCTATACATTGACAAAATTAATTTATACTGAATAGATTCAGTCAAAACTCAAGTACATGTTAAACAACAAAAAATCCTGGAGCAATTACACGGAATATAGACCTAAATGCTATTGTAAAATGAGAATGTAAGCTCAGTATGGAGGCTTGGATTTATGCTTATGCATTTTGGTTTGGATTTTTGTTAATAAACTGCCTTATAATATAGTTGAATCACCTACTATTATTTTCCATTGCCTGGCAAATCAATAGGGAGGAAGAAAAAAACTGTGGACATGCCAAACAATAAATTTTAGAACTGCAGTTATTATTTTTAGAATGTTTTCATACTTTGGTATTTTTTAAGGGAATAATGTAGGTGATAATGGAATAGTTTGGTCAGGCTTGCACTGCAAAATAAATTCAAAAAGTAATCGCTTATGACCCTATTTTAAAGACCAAGCTATTGATTGGTGGGTTTAACAGGAACCAGTCTTTGTGCTTGAAAACACATGTATGTTACATGACAGAAATAGAATAGCATAAACGTATGATAGTATAGTTTCCTTGTTTGCTGTATTGAGTGAAACCCACAATAAAGTACATCTATATGAACAGTTACAGTCCTGGGAGTTATACTGGGGTAGTGAGAGAAGAAACAGAATTATCCCAAAGGATGGAGTCTTTTCACATCTCAGTAAAGTTTCTACTTCACCCTCTTCTATTCCTGCCTGCATGACTGACTGATTTGAGTTATGCAATTGACTTTTGGTAGCATCAGTCATGATTTTCAGATTTGATCTTTCCTATCTTTGTATTGTAGCGTCATATCATGTCAGCCACTTGTTGAACTGGCCTAAGAGCAATCTCAAAATGCATTTTTGTACTTTGTGGGTAGAAGGATATCCTCTTATCCTAGAGATGATAAAAGACCATTGTATTTGCCAAAATATTAAATTGGAATCAAATTTAAAGAGCTTATGCAGTCGCATTATAATAAGCAACTTTATACTACATTATAATATGGCATTAATTTCAAAGAGAGAACTACAGTATCAGTACTGAAGGGAAATGCATTTCCTGACCATTAAGAGTGCACATACTTTTAGTGAGAGGAACAAAGAAGAAATAGAGAACCAAATATGGTTATAAGCAAATAGAATCTAGTGCAAGTTTGTAGCCAGATCCTGGAATAAAGCAGAATATAAAGCAGTTGGATAGGACTGTTCTTTTGTCACAGAACATGAATATCAGCAACGTGATTTGTAAACAACAAAGTAAATTGCTTCAGATAACTAATGAAACAAAGCACAGGAGAATTGGCTGAGATAAATTTAAATGTTCTGAACCTTCCTTTCTTTTCATATCTGATATTACGAAGAATATAGTTAACTCTTTCCTTCTTTTTATCTTCACTTTTATACGTAATTTCATTTGATGTCTTTACTACAACAAACAAACCAAAAAAAGTTTCCCCTTACTGTATGTAGGGTCTGGATGCAACCTGAGAATACTGGAAATCTCACTTGTGTCTTGCCATCACAGAATTTGCAAAGCTGTCTCTAGAGCTAAAATGGCAACATAAACTCAGCTGAAGAAATCAGGAGGAATCTCTGATGCTACTGGATTATTCCCACAAGACAGTCAGGATATCATCACTGTTTTTAATGAATATTCAAAACAAACTTCCAGCTAATAAAAGATGTGATCATTATTCCTTGAAAGCTGTGCTTCTAAATATTTTATGAAGGTTTTTTTTTTTTTATAGAAAGTTTTAGTTATAATAATATGTGCATTATCCTCTTCAGTTTTGATCAGCTCTATATGGATACCGTATGCATAATTCCTCTTTAAAAGAGGAAATTGCCAGTAGTATAAACACATCATTATGCAGATTAATTAGATGCAGAAAGGAAAATAGAATAAATGCTGACAGCTTATAGAAGTGGAGATAAACAAGTGCTCATAATGGTTTTTAATAGATGTTTAGAAAAATCAGCCATATCCTTCAGGTTAATGACTTAGTTCCATCTAGATTTGCTCTTCTAGGTTCAGAATAGACAATTATAATTTTTATAATTCAAACTGAGAAAAACTTGATGACTAAGTTTGTAGAATTCAGCAAGCTTCAGTAGATCAGCAATCATGCTTTAAAATCATATTTATAAATATTTAAAGGCATTTTATTTAAACTCATAGGCAATTCCAAAAATCTCTTTTTCCTTTTAATCATATATTGTTGCTTGTTTGCTAAAAATCTAGCGAGTAGTGGATTTTTTATTTATTTATTTATTTTCTGGTGAGTGACATAATGTTGTTCCTTCTTTGGCTTTGAACTACTATTCAAAACTACAATTGGTGGCAACCACCCCTCCTACTTCAGCTCAGGGATTCCTTATTCTCCGGTCTTCACTTATGGCTATAGTTTGGAAAGACTCCCCTGTCCTTTTGTGAGTGGTTTTAAGCAATCAGCCAGGGTAGTAACAGCTAGTACTCTTTTTGTATTGTCCATTTGATTGAATCTCACCTTAGCTAAAAGTCCAAAGATTGAAGCATATCTATACTAATATTTTTTATATTATTTTATTTTATTTTATTTTATTTTATTTTATTTTATTTTATTTTATTTTATTTTATTTTATTTTATTTTATTTATTTTATTTTATTTTATTTATTTTTTTCAGGTGTATTTTACCCCTCTAAATGGCATGACTGATTTTTTTTTTTTCTTCTTAGCAATGCATTTGGAGGTTTTGATGACCTGTAAAAATGGAAATAAAACGAGCAAAGACACCTTTTTTTTCTGGTGGTAACACCCACTGGTCAGGGGGTTAAGCCTACTCAAGATTTGGGTAAGCAAAACCTTCATTACATCTGACCAGCTCTAACTGATTGTTGTACGTACTGGGAAAACAAGGTAAACGTATAGATAATTGTCACAGAAACAATCTCTGTGCCCAAAGCTGTAGTTTCATCTGCCCTTTTCTGGCCATTCAGGTATATACAGTAAAGGAACACACAGTTGGTACAGTTTAAGTGTTACCAGTTTTTCATCCATGTAACTCACTTGAGATGGGATTTCAGAAGGTGATAGTGACCCAAGCAGTAATCACTAACTGGCATTAAATATAGAGAAAAGAACAAAAAAATCAGCTGGAGGTGGCATAATCTGAAAACAAACAAACAAACAAACAAAAAAACCTGTAGGTTGGGCGAAGGAAGGAAGTAGTAGGGGGGTGATATAACTGTGGTTATCCTAGCTTATGCAGAAATCTGAGCCTGAGGAGTATCTGCTAGTAAAAGCCGGTCTATCAGACACTTCCACCAACACCAGTAATTGTCTTATTCTTACAGTGGTCACAACCACACTGGAGGCCTTCTTGGGTGTGAGTATGCTCTGTACAGAAATGTGTATGTGTGTAAGTATAAAAAATTTCAACACAATTATTAAATTAAACATGCAGTTGAAGAGTGGTTATATCTGTACAACCTATTTCATACACAAATGTACTAAATCAATTTTTTTCAAAGCAAAGTTCACAGTATGTATGCTAATTATATAGTGGTGTCCTTGCTGGTGATTCATACAGGTATATGATGATTACCCTGTTATCAGGAAGCATATCTGAATTGTAAGAGTCCTTGGCAGTATGTTCATTTCCTATTTTATGTGTGGGACTTCAACTTCATTCAGTGGACAGAATGGATATACAAAGCAGAAGGATTAAGGTTCCACAGGGAACAATAAATCTGGTATGTACTATTTTTCAAGTGCAATTTGAATTATCTTCTATTAACAGAGCATATGGGTAGGAGAGAGTGTCAGTAAATTCAGTCTTATGTCATTAAAGCTGTTGTCCTGAAAAACAACTGAAAATAGCATGTAAGCAGCCTTACTTTCATTGTGTCTTTAGACTATGCAAACCAGATTCAACATTTAATACAAAGAACATTTCTATGCCCTCCAATGCCGCTGCTTAGGTCAGTGTAGGATAGAGTTGTGCAGGCAGGTTCTGTTCTTCCACATGTAATATAAAGTAAGGGATTGATTCTTTTCTCATATAAATTCCATTATGTGAGCTTTGATGAAGCAGATCAATTAGAATTTGTCTATTTATTTTTTTTCTTCCACCTCTCTGAGGTGGTCTAATAAAAGACATTGCCTCTCCTTACAAACACTGAATCAATTACATGGATTTCTCTATTTTGCTACTGAGAGATTACAGATCAGTAGTACTATATTTCTCCCTGATGCCAGAGTATCAAACCCTCATTTCAGCAGTTTTCTGACTATATAGGACTTTCACGCAGCTCCCAAAAGGATGAAATAACGTTCAGTACCCAGTACAAGTCACACATATCCCTATGTTGTCTGAGTCAAAGAAATAATATTTGTATGCGTCTTAAAGCCAGGTTTAAGCTTTGCATATGCTCTCTTGAGACAAATCAAAATTCAGCTACTTTAGCACACTTAGTACATCTGCTTCATATATATACACCTGCTTCATATATATTTCAGTGTTTCTGTAAAATAATTAGGCTAAAATTTCAGATGTGCACAGGGTTTGCTGATGTTATCATGAAATGTACTGAATTTTGTACAGTGTTGTTCTTTCTTAGTCCTATTAGTGCGGAGCATCAAGAAGTAACAACAAAATTCCTGCAAATAATTGATTTTATTATAGGTTGAGCAATCTCAGATAAATATATTAAAAGTTTCAATTGCTGTGGGATCAAAATACATTGAGAATAATATAAGTTTCATTAAGAAACAAAAATGTGTATGTGGTAACTGAGCAAGGTTAAAGAAATATGAGGCTGCATGTCCCCTAATGATACTGGGGACTGAACATAAAGAAAGATACCAAGCAGGCTCCTGCCTAGTATCTTCACAGTAAGCTACACAAAAGACAGATAACCACCCTCTCCATGTCACTACCTGGTAGGGAAGATAATCTCAAAACTAACTTCCTTAAAGATCTGTTTGTTGTTGTTGTTTTTGTCCTTAGACTCTGGAGAGAAAGCTCAGGTGCTTATCTACTAGCGAGAGAGAGGTGGTTTTTGCATTTGAGGCTTCTCTAATAAAGCCTATGTATAATCTGATTAATGTTTTCAACATTTAAGCTGTTTAAATGACTCTGATTTCCTAAGAATCAATAATTATACAGTCCATATTTCCCAACCTATTGAACTAATAATGTATTTCCAATAAATATGTATTTTCAATCAAGATATATGTATGTATGTGTGTACTTAATTCCAACCCACCTTTTTGAAACATTTCTTATCGAAATAATGTTGTACCGGGTGCAGGCACCCAGGCAGTGTCAGGGGGCTGCCAGGGCACTCTGTGAGGCGAGGCCGAGGCTGCACCATGCCAGCTCCAGCAACCCCACCACAGGGCCTGGCTGAGCCCCTCGGCCACAGGTGGGCTCCTCGGGGGGAGCAGAGCTCAACAAAGGCCAAATGCTGCCCGGCAGTGAGGAATGGAGTGTGAGGAGCAACCCTGCAAGCAGCCAGGGGAGGAGGTGCTCCAGGTGCGGGAGTAAGAGAGTGCCTGAGTGGGCGTGTGTCTGGCAGCCAGCAAAAATCAACCCACCACAGATACTTCCTCTGGCAAAGGAATATAAAATCAGTATTTCAACTTAACACCTGTGAAATGGCATTAATTTGAAAAAGTACATTTTCAAGACCTAAGTAGCTAGGAAGGCAGGTAGAACTTGATGCATAACAAAATAGAGGTGTTTACTGATTGCTTATAAGTGAGTATCTAATCAAATTGTTCCATTTAAAAAGAAAATAATATTAGTTGGTTCATTGTGTATGTCCATATTTTAGTATTATCTGCATAAGGCTTGTCCAACCTTTTGTTTTCTTTGGTGTATATTTCAGAAGAGATTATCACTACTTTCTTCTGTCCCCTATAAAAAGTTTTGCTCAACTTGCAGACTGACCCGGCAGCACCAGTTACAACATTTGTCAAGTGGTGTGATTTCTTACTTTTCTTAAAGTATGCAGTTTGGAAATGCTTAATGAGATTAAATGGCATACCAAAATGCCACACACAAATTAAACTAAACTGTTTCAAAAAATAGACGAAACATAAGGTATTCATCCCACAGTGGCCATTCAAATATGTCATTCATCATGCTTAATAAAATTTTATGGAACAGCGGGAGACACAGTATTCTAAGCACCAATGCATTCACCATTATTCATGAGTAACCTCCTTTAATCTTGTTCTAGGTAAAAAGGAATACTGCAGTGTCCAGGAGCCTCTAGAAAATAAATAAATAAATAAATAAAAGTAAGTAAGCAAGTAAATAAGTAAGTAAGTAAATAAATAAATAAAAAGATGATCTGCTGACACATTTAAAATCAGGTATGTATTCTTAAAAATGGAAAAAAAAGAAAAGAAAAGAAAAAACAGAAAGTAAATTACTGGATAGTTTGGGTTAAATGTTTGTGAATTCAGGATCAGTCTTTCATGTACTGGAAAAATTCAAAAGAAGTGAGAAAATAGCAGCCAACCTACAAATCTGTGCCTAAAATTTGGAGAAAAAGAAAAAAAAAAAGCCTAACTCTTCAAATTTTTGTTGATATGTACTTTGTAATTCTATAGGTATTAAAATGATACATCATGGCTGTTTTCCTGTGTTCTTATTTATATTCATCAGTGGAACAAAAAACCTCAACATTAATCTAGGAGACATGAAAAGCATATTTTTTGAGCTGAGAATAAGGTAATACTGTGGGGGTCTGGGTGTTTCATAGTATATATATATCAGATAACAGGTTGATTTGGGGTAAGTTTTAAAAATCAGTTATTATGAATGTATTTTTAATGTGGCTTAAGATGTGGCTTCCCCAGCTACTTTTTATTTTCTGGAAGTTGTTCTATGAAAAGCTGAAATAATTTAAGTGCTTCTAGTCCAGTTCATTTAAAAGGCAGATGTGTAAAGTTACTTTTGTGTCTCAGTTGAGGGGCAGACACTATATGTTAAGCCACTATAATTCTCCCCCCAAAAAATTATCTGTTTATTAAACACGTAATTTGAAACAATACAAGGAAAACACAAAATTGACATATATCAAGTTGCAGTATAAAATATTATTTTAAGATTTTTATTTTAAGACAGATTGTTATTAAGTAAATAATCTTAAAGATATTTAAGATATCTCCATAAATGATGGGGATTTTTTTAACTGGAAAATCTTTTTTATTTGCAAAAGTCTTAGCAATCTGTTCTCCAGAAAGAATTTTGAAAAAACATTTTTTTTTTTGTGAAAAACTGTCCACTTTTGATATCTTTTCTAAATGTATAAAAGTAACAAAATAATAATAAAATTTTAATTGAGATTATGCTCTTTTTATTATTATTCAGTAGTCACTAATTATATAGGTAAAACTTAATGATTGTAATATACTCACAAAAAATACAAAATAAGTCAAAATAAAATTTTCAGTGTTCTCAAAATATAAAAATTATCATATTAGTTTGTACTTTTTGAGTTTACAGTCCTTATTGCATAATTGAAAACTGAGCAGATTCCAAGTGGATTCTCTAATTCGATGATAAACTTTAACAATTCAGTAACATATTGGAATGTCTACCTCAAGGTGAGGATTGCTTTTATTGATATTGATATTCCTTCTTTGTATTTTTCTTGTTTGAAGATTAATTAAAAAAGGAATTAAAAAGCTAAAGAGTTCAACAATGATCGTTAAATTACAAAAGAATATTTTTTTTCTTAACTTGTCTATTCCTAGAAATGGACTAAAATACTCTGTCTGTGGAGCTTTTTTGAAGGTGAGATGGAAAATATTGAGGCTTCAACTTCAAGGAAATTGGAAGAAATAGTTCTACCCCAAATTATTTCTTGTGTTGGGGTGTGTGTGGGAGGGGTCAAACTAAATAATCATAATAAACTGATCCAACTTTGTAAAGGTAACCTAGGAATTACAACATTTGGTTCTCTCCTACTTCCAATCTGCAAAAATAAAATTTAATTAAACTTCCAAGAATAAGAATGCAGGATCATATTGGAGCATTCAGCTGGCCTAAATGGTTCACTCAGTTCCACAGTCTTTTAAACTGAATTTTAGGCATTAGATTTTAGGCCTTAGTTTAGTTAATTTTAATTATTATTTAATTAACTGCTAGGGCTGAAAATGTTTCAGGCTTTTAAATAACTGAGACCTGAAATTCAATCTTTGAAATCATAATTTTGGACAAGAAAATGTGAAAACTTTATCGTATTAAGGAATGGCTCTTTTATCCTTCTATGTTCAAATTCACCTCTCCTGTTGGTTCTACTCATCAAATAATATTCTGAATGTTGAGCTGGATTCTAATCTGGCACAAAAATCAGCAGTGCAAAAACAGCCATGTTTTCTCTGCAGACCTCAGACAGCCACATTTATGGAATATTTTAGCTTAACATGTCATTCTTGTAGGAACTGATGGAAAAAAAAAAAAAACAGAAGTAGCACAGCTTGACTCCCATCTGTTGAAGAGGTAAAGGAAAGCATCTGGAAGAAAATAAGGGCACTAATAAAACAAATAAATAAATAAAGTTTTTTAATATCTCCTCTCTCTATTAAGGCCACATACATTTTAAGCAAGGTATATTGTTTTCTGGATATTTTAACTCTTAATGTTAATTTTCAAACTCAGTAAGGACCATTTCAAAAATTCACAGTGTCATTTGAATAATAAAAGAGAACTTGATAATGATCACTAAGCCACAAATGGTGATTAGAAGGCCATTGATGGTTATGGTAAGTAAGAAGTGAGTTCTGAGAGGAATTATAAATACCCTTCAAAGTAGATTATTTAAATCGAACTGTTCCATTAAGTGTACTGTTTGTTGAGAGTAGCCTTAATTTGATTTAGTTTATCTTCATTTCCAAAAGAAAATTGACTAATGCACTTTCAATGCAAATCTCCCACAGTGTTTTATAACCTTCTTATGTTTAAAACAATATGTACATAGTGATATCAGCCATGCCAACTGGTTGAATACCATTTTTTCTATTACGCTTTCATGATATAAAACATTAAATAATGTTAACTTTTAAAACAAAACATTGTCTCATTGTATGGTTTGGATTTCAAAGTAGAGAATAGCAAAAATAATGGTTTATTTATTTGCAAATAGTTACATTTACTTTATGATGAGAGTTTTACAATTTAAAACAGCATACAACAAAATACAAAATGTGTGAATGTAGCAGCAATTGAGTTTCTGGAGTCTGACATTTCAGATTTGGATTTGACATATATCTTCTTTCTTCTGAAGGAAAGTTATGTCCTATCTAGAAACGGCTGTGTTGCATACTGAGAAGGTTGAGCATCCCTTCAACTTGATATATACAGAAGTCATAAACTGTGTGATAGAGCTGGAAAGACTGGTATCAAAGACAGCTCTGTATTCGTGAAAAAACTGTTAGGAAAAGGTTATGACTTGAGTTAAAAAAAAAAAAAAAAAAAAAAAAAAAGGCTATAGCATATAACTTTGTCCATAGCTATATAAATTAGATGATGATCTAAGCAGTTGTGTCAGAAGAGAACTTCACAACCCCTTTCAGAGGTCATTTGTATGATTAATATCAAAGATGAGGAAATCAAAATATGTTATGATTGAGAGTAATGAAGCAACATGAGGCATAAAGATGACAAACACCATATATTGAATATGGCACAAAAGGAAATGTTGATTTTTAGACGTATATAATTTTTTTCTTAAGAGTTCAAGATATATTAAGATATCTATACAATAAATTAATAAAATTTAATTTATATACATAATATAATATATTTAATATATATACTGCTGGCCACAGTTCTTTTGATACAGCCCAAGATACAGTTGGCGTTCTGGGCTGCAAGCACACATTGCTGGCTCATGTTGAGCTTCTCATCAACCAACACCCCCAGGTCCTTCTCCTCAGAGCTGCTCTCAATGCATTCTCCACCAAGCCTGTATTTGTGTTTGTGTTTGGGATTGTATTTGTGTTTGGGATTTCCCTAACTTGGATGCAGGACCTAACACTGGGCTTTGTTGAACCTCATGAGGCTTGCACAGGCCCACGTCTCAAACTTCTGGAGTCATCCCACCACATCTCCATATTGCCATCGAGGTCATAGACCTAAAGGCATGTGTACATCTCTGACTTCTCTTGTTTATTCCCCATGCTACATGCATTAGCATAGAAACATTTAAGTTGGACCCCTGATGAAGCTGTCTGGTGTGGCTGTTTCCACCAACACAGGTCAGAGCAAGGAGCAGGCAGACATTGCCAAGACTGCCTTCCCAGATTGTCACTTCCTCTTATCTTTCCATTTCCTTTCTGATTCTCAATATATGCACACTCCCTCTCACATATTCAAATATACATAGATACAATTGCAATCACTCATTCTTTCAGCTTATTGCCTTTGAAATCAATTTCTGTGAAACCCTTCAACACATTGCACTACTTAATTTAGTAGCTTCTTTTGTTACTAGTTACTTGTTTAAATCTGGAAACACATCCATCACTCCCAGTCACATTTGTGATAAATTATGAAAATTAGTGCTTTGCAAAAAATCACACATGTAATATGTATCATATTATTTATTGCATTAGAACTCTATTAACAAAGGGTGTGGGGGGGGGAGGAATCTTTGAACAGACATGAAATAAAATGATATATAATACAGCACAAGTTTCAAATAAATCCTCATCCCTCTTGCCTGTGTAAAGCATAAGCTAAACTAAGGATTTGATTTTGAATGTTTAGTGAGTCTAGAAAATCCACAATCACTGCAAACAAATTAGAACTTTTAGCCTGTGTTATGGCTGGACCACGCATGAATATTATTGGAAACCTTATATTCATTAGGTATTCAAAGCCAGTACAAAATACTACAATGAGATTACTTACATCAATGGTTTAGGAGTTTAAATGCATGTAGGAATATTTCCTAAACTAAAAACCCTCTCCCATGTTTATAGCTTGCACTGGGTTCACATGGTAGATTTTTGGTAGTAGGGGGCTGCAATGGTAGCCTTTGTGAGGAGTCCAGAAGCTGCCTCACATTTGGTAACAGCCAGCTCCAGACCCGCCATTGGCCAAGGCTGAGCCAAGGAGCAATGCTGGTGGCACCTCTGTGAGAGTATATTTAAGAAAGGAAAAAAATGCTGCACATCATCAGCTGGGACAGACAAGAAAATGTGCAAGAAACATGCCTGCAGACCCGCAGGTCTGTGCAGCAGGAGGGCAGGAGGTGCTCCAGGCATGCAGCAGCAGTTCCCCTGCAGCCTGTGGAGAGGCCCCTGGTGGAGCAGGCTGATCCCCTGCAGCCCATGGGTCCCACATGGAGCAGATCTCCACACTGCAGCCCGTGGAGGAGCCCCCGGTGGAGCAGGTGGATGTGGCCTGGAGCAGGCTGCGGCCCATGGAGAGCCGCCGCAGGAGCAGTCCCTGGGACGGAGCTGCAGCCTGTGGAGCAGGGAGCAGGAGGTCTGGGGGAAGCTGCCACCCATGGGGGACCCATGCTGGAGCAGTTTTCTCCTGATGCATGGACCCTGTGGTACAGACCCATGCTGGAGAACTACAGTCTGTGGGAAGCCCACATGTGATAAGTTTGGGAAGTACTACATCCTGTGGGAAGGCCCCACAAATGGAGCAGGGGAAAAGGAAGAATGAGGATGAAGGAGATGAAGTGTTATGAACTGACTGCAACCCTCTTCCCTTTGCCACTAGGGAGGAAGAGGTAGAAGAGGGTTTGGCTGGAGGGTGTTTTTAATACAATTTTTGTTCTCACTGCTCTGGTCTATTAGCAATATGCAATAAATTACATGAATCTCCCTTATGCTGAGTCTGTTTTACCCATGATAATAATTGGTGAGTGGTCTCTCTGTCCTAATCTCAACCGAATTTTATGTGTTTTTTTTTTTTCTTTTTTTTCCGTTGTATTTTCTCCCCCTGTTCTTTGAAAAGGGGGAGTGAGAGGGCTGGGTGGTGGTGCTGAGCTACCTACTGGTGCTAAACCACCACATAGTTATATCAAGGACTTAGTTTATGAAGTGGCTGCATATGATTAAAAGAAACAGAACAAAACAGTGAATAAGAACCCTTGATCAAGCAATCTCTTGAAATTCATGGGAAGAAATGCACAAATTGTTATTTCTGTAATATAAAGCATAAATGAGTTCACAGCAACCATAATGTTTCTTGCCACGGAAATCAAATTAATTAATTATATTAAATTAAATTATAATTAAATTATTAAATTTAATTAAGAGCCAGTCTCATACTTTTCATTTAGTAAAGGCAAGGCCTACTATTAAGTGCAAGAAAATCTTGCTAAAGTATTTAACTATACAATAACATCTCAGAGATTTATTTATTTCTACATGTGGTACTGGGATAGTAAATATGAACTTATACCTGATAAAATGTTTATTTAAATTATTTTCCATTGTTTTCTTACTGTTCGCTCCCGATTCATATTTTTTTTCTCATTCTTTCATACTGGATTTTAGATTGTGAGAGTTCTCTGTGATAGCCTTATTGTTAATAATGATTCTTTGGATTCCTTTAGCAACTCATGTGTAAAGACTTATAAAGATTTTAAATGGAAAATTGAAACTATTTTAAATATCCATGCCATGACGATAAAACATGAAAATGATGAAATAAAAGAATCCTTTTTTTTTTTTTTTTTTTTCGGGGGGGGGGCAGGCATTTGAAAACCTAGTTAAAATGTAATGTACCAAGTTAAAAAACAACAACAAAAACAAAAATGGGACTCATTAGAACTATTTCTGTTTTGTGAGGAGATTGGATCTGTCAAAACTATGCAACTTCACTGCCCCTTCTCAGAAATAATCATTTAGAATATGCCCTTATTATGGTCAAGGTAGTTGGAACTGAACAGTCTTACATACGGTCAACTTTACAACTGCTAAGAATTCTTCTTTATAACTGGCCTGGTATCCCCTGAAAGCACTGTTTTTGTTTTTCTTTCTTTTTTTTTTTCTTTTTTTTTTGTATTTTTTTTGTTTTGTTTGTGTTTTTTGTTTTTTTTTCTTTTGTTTTTTCCTTCTTTCCCCTTTTCATTTTTTTTTCATTTTCTCTCTTTTTCTAGCCTGTTTCCCTTCTTTTCTATTATTTTCTCTCTCTCATCACAGTGCATATTATGTACTAAATTAAAAACTGTGCAAAAATTTAAACAGAAAGTCAGAGAGCATGAATATAGAACATGAACTAGGTTCCAAAGTCAAATGACTGCTGAGATTGGACTATGAGATGGATGCATTTGTCACAGCACAATAAGAAAAACATGGAATACTTGCATTAAAATCCTGCTCAAAATCCAAATTAATTAGGTCAATTTCCATTTGTCAGAACCAGGATGAGAGCAATTACTTTTTCATAGTGTAGATTGATTAGGATGATCACCCAAACATGAAAATTAAGGAAATTTTGATTAGCATAAGAGCTTAATTTCTTTAACTGTTGCATATCAAAGTACTTGTAAGAGATGTTATCTGGGTAGTTTAAGAAATTGATGAGATTTGCATCCTTGGTAAATGTTTTTAAACTTTGATGTAGGTGATAGAAGTTTTATGTATGGTTGCTGCAAACATGAACTTTACTAATTGGAAACTTTGGCACAGCTGTTTGTAAACATAACTCAGAAAATGACAGTAGACCAACTGTGTGCAAGACTATGATCCTAGAATTGTAGAATATCCTAACTTGGAAGGGACCCACAAGGATCATCAAATCCAACTCCTGGTTCCACACAGGACCAGCCAAAAATCAAACCATATTTCTGAAAGCATTGACGAAACATTTACTGAACTCTGGCAGGTTCAATGCTGTGACCACTTCCCTGGGGAGCCTGTTCCAGTACCCAATATACCAGTATTTCTTGGTAGGTACCCCAAGAGATTAAAAGATAATGACTTTCTGTTTTACACAATATTAAGCAGTTTGACAATGTCCTGGTTCCAGTTAGGACAGAGTTAATTTTTCCTCATAGTAGCTGGTAGGGTGCTATGTTTTGGATTAGGATGAGAAGAGCGCTGATAACATGCAGATGTTTTAATTGTTGCAGAGCAGTGTTTACACCAGGCCAAGGACTTTTCGGCTTCTCGCTCTGTCCTGCCAGCGAGCAGGCTGGGGGTGCAGCAGGAGCTGGGAGGGGACAGACCCAGGACAGCTGACCCAAACTGGCCAAAGGGGTATTCCATACCATCTGACGTCATGCTAAACAATATATAGGGGTGGCTGGCCGGGGTGGGGGGCCGGCTGCTCGGGGATAGGCTGGGCATCGGTCAGCGGGTGGTGAGCAATTGCGTTGTGCATCACTTGTTTTCTTACACATTATTATTATTAATACTATTATCATTATCACTATTATTATTATTATTGTTATTATTATATTCCTGTCTTAATAAACTGTCTTTATCTCAACTCACCGGCTTCACTTTCCCGTTTCTCTCCCCCATCCCAGAGAGGGAGGGGGGAGGGTGAGTGAACGGCTGTGTGGTGTTTAGCTGCCAGCCGGGTTAAACCACAACAGTCCTTTTGGCGCCCAACGTGGGGCTCGAAGGGTTGAGATATCGACAAATTTGACCAGAGTGTGTTAAACTAAAATTGGTATAAGTATTGGACCTGCTTAATAGTTGCTAGTCACGATGTTGATTGCCTTAATCTCCAGTCTGCTGTACCTGTATTCCAAATTGAGTTTTATAGTGCGTTACTTTCTGTATGTGCTCCCTGTTGCACTGTTTATCCTTTCCGGGCCCTGGTTTAAGATTGTTATGGTACTGTGCGGTGTAACAATGGCTTATGAAATGATGAAATATCTGGTCACGACTTTAACCTGGTATTTGTACTCAGCACTGACGTCGACTCTATGCTTTGGAACCCATATCTCGGAAACTATTAGCAATTACACCTATTGCCTGTTTTCGTTAGGGAGCCAATCTGTGAAGGGGACAGGGGAAGACATGTTTCCCTACCTGTTCACTCTCCCTTTCTCCTTCACCACCACCCTCTTATCCCCCGAGCTAGTTACGGTGGTTCTCCGAGATGTTGAATATCCTTGGGATACTCAGACCAGCCTGCTCTTGTTGTTATGTCTCCTGAATGCGCTTCAGATTTTGTTGAGGGTTAAACAACTATTTAGGAATCTCATCCGGAGATCTGTCTTGAGGCGGGATAGTTGCGAGTGGCAGGGAGTGTGGGAGGATATGGGCAGGTTTCTAGAGCAGTGGTCACCTCCAGTGTTTTGGACATTCACCCCTGAACAACTGCAAAATCCTAAAAAGCTGGCAGAATGCTTGAAAAAAAGGTGTCATGACTCTGGCAGTTCCAAAGTGACACAAATCACTGTAGCGTGCTGGGGTCTGGCTTGTGCCTATTGAGCTGCAATTGATGCTACTAGCAACCTAGCTCCCGCTCCTGCAGCTGCTCCCGCTCCTGCAGCCGCTCCAGCTCCAGCTCCTGCAGCCGCTCCAGTTCCAGCTCCTGCAGCCGCTCCAGTTCCAGCTCCTGCAGCCGCTCCAGCTGCAGCTCCAGCTCCAGCTCCTGCAGCCACTCCAGCTCCAGCTCCAGCTCCTGCAGCCGCTCCAGCCCCTGCAGCTGCTCCAGCTCCAGCTCCTGCAGCCGCTCCAGCTCCTGCAGCCGCTCCAGCTCCTGCAGCCGCTCCAGCTCCCGCAGCCACTCCAGCCCCTGCAGCAGCTCCAGCTCCTGCAGCTGCTCCCACTCCTGTGGCTGGGTCAGAGAAACGAGCTGTAGCAGTGCAAGTTGACCCCGCAGAGGGTATTCCAACCCCTGTGGCAGACCCTGTGTCTGGGTCAGAGAAACGAGCTGTAGCAGTGCAAGTTGACCCCGCAGAGGGTATTCCAACCCCTGTGGCAGACCCTGTGTCTGGGTCAGAGAAACGAGCTGTAGCAGTGCAAGTTAACCCCGCAGAGGGTATTCCAACCCCTGTGGCAGACCCTGTGTCTCGGTCAGAGAAACGAGCTGTAGCAGTGCAAGTTGACCCCGCAGAGGGTATTCCAACCCCTGTGGCAGACCCTGTGTCTGGGTCAGAGAAACGAGCTGTAGCAGTGCAAGTTAACCCCGCAGAGGGTATTCCAACCCCTGTGGCAGACCCTGTGTCTCGGTCAGAGAAACGAGCTGTAGCAGTGCAAGTTGCCCCTGTAGACAAGGTGAAAAAATGGTATAGAGGCTCAGGTCGTTTAGAACGCAGACAGTCTTCTGCTAAGTCTGGGCATAGTGAAGACGAGGCTGGGCCATCAAAGGTGCAGGAGACTGAAGATGAGGATGGGGATGTCGAAAAATCAACAGTAACTACCCGGACTCTATACCAGCGTGAGCTACGAGATGTGCGAAAAGATTTTGGTCGCTGTATAGGTGAGCAGCTTGTCACCTGGCTGCTCCGGTGCTGGGACACGGGAGCCAATTATGTGGAATTAGAGGGCAAGGAAGCCAGGCGGCTGGGATCCCTTGCTAGGGACGCATGCATTGACAAAGCAATTGGAGATGGAGCACGATCTCGCAGCCTCTGGAGGCGTCTCCTGTCAGCTGTGCAGGAAAGGTATCCCTTCAAGGAAGAACTTGTATGTCTACCAGGCAAATGGACCACCATGGAGAAGGGAATTCAGTACCTGAGGGAATTGGCCGTACGGGAAGTAATTTATAAGGACCTAGACGATGCACAAACATCCGCAGATCCAGATGCAGTCCGATGTACACCACCCATGTGGCGGAAGTTTGTACGGAGTGCACCATCATCATATGCCAGCTCATTGGCAATACTAACCTGGAAAGCGGAGGAGAATCCCCCAGTGAATGAAGTGACTAAATTACTCCGGCAGTACGAAGGAAATCTCTCCTCTTCCCTACAGGCCTGTGTCTCGGCTGTGGAGAAACTCTCTGAAGAGGTCCACCAACTTAAAGAGAATTTATCTTCCCCTCCACCTGAACGAACCAGTGTCCACCAGCTAAAAGAGAATGCTTTGGAGAAACTTTCTGAAAAGATCCACCAACTTGAAGAAAGATTATCTTCCCCTCCACCTGAACGAACCAGTGTCCACCAGCTAAAAGAGAATACTTTGGAGAAACTTTCTGAAAAGATCCACCAACTTGAAGAGAGACTATTTTCCTCCCCACCTGTACAAACAGTGTCTCAGCTATTAGGGGTAAACGTTCATCTATGCAAGGAAGACAATATGGTGGGCACACACACCACGCCACCCTGTGGTTTTACCTACGTGACCATGGAGAGGACATGAGAAAATGGGATGGAAAATCTACTGTGACCCTAGAGGCACGGGTATGTGAATTGCAAAAGAAAACAATTGGGAAAAAGGGGTTCTCTGAAAAGTTTGCTGCTCCAACTTCCAGCAGGCAGTCCTTTAAACACAGAAACGAAGATTCTGACCAGGACTAGAGGGGCCCTGCCTCCAGCCAGGGGGAGGAAAGGGACAATCGAGTTTGTTGGACTGTGTGGATTCGATGGCCTGGCACGTCAGATGCACAGAAGTATAAGGCTTTAGTAGACACCGGTGCACAATGTACTCTAATGCCATCAAGCTATAAAGGGCCAGAGCCCATCTGTATTTATGGTGTGACGGGGGGATCCCAGCAGTTAACTGTATTGGAGGCTGAAGTGAGTCTAACCGGTAATGAGTGGCAAAAGCACCGTATTGTGACCGGCCCAGATGCTCCGTGCATCCTTGGCATAGACTATCTTAGAAGAGGATATTTCAAGGACCCAAAAGGGTTCCGCTGGGCTTTTGGCATAGCTGCCTTGGAGACAGAGGACATTAAACAGTTGTCTACCTTGCCTGGTCTCTCAGAGGACCCTTCTGTTGTGGGGTTGCTGAGGGTTGAAGAACAGCAAGTGCCGATCGCTACCACAACTGTGCACCGGCGGCAATATCGCACCAACCGAGACTCCCTGAGTCCCATCCATAAGCTAGTTCGTCAACTGGAGAGCCAAGGAGTGATCAGCAAGACTCATTCACCATTTAATAGTCCCATATGGCCAGTGCGAAAGTCTAATGGTGAGTGGAGACTAACAGTGGACTATCGTGGCCTGAACGAAGTCACGCCACCACTGAGTGCTGCAGTGCCGGACATGCTAGAACTCCAGTATGAACTAGAATCAAAGGCAGCCAAGTGGTATGCCACAATTGATATCGCTAATGCATTTTTCTCCATCCCTCTAGCAGCACAGTGCAGGCCACAGTTTGCTTTCACTTGGAGGGGAGTCCAATATACTTGGAATCGGCTGCCCCAGGGGTGGAAACACAGCCCTACCATTTGCCATGGACTGATCCAGTCTGCGCTGGAGCAGGGGGAAGCTCCTGAACACCTGCAGTACATCGATGACATCATTGTGTGGGGTGACACTGCAGAAGAAGTTTTCGAGAAAGGGAAGAAAATAGTCCAAATCCTTCTGAAGGCTGGTTTTGCCATAAAACAGAATAAAGTTAAAGGACCTGCACGAGAGATCCAGTTTTTAGGAATAAAATGGCAAGATGGACGTCGTCAAATCCCAATGGATGTGATCAACAAAATAACAGCTATGTCTCCACCAACTAGCAAAAAAGAAACACAAACTTTCCTAGGTGTCGTGGGGTTTTGGAGAATGCATATTCCAAATTACAGTCTGATTGTAAACCCGCTCTACCAAGTAACCCGTAAGAAGAATGCTTTTGAATGGGGCCCTGAGCAACGACAAGCCTTTGAACAAATTAAGCAGGAAATAGTTCATGCAGTAGCCCTCGGGCCAGTCCGAACAGGACCGGATGTAAAGAATGTGCTCTACACCGCAGCCGGAGAGAATGGCCCCACCTGGAGCCTCTGGCAGAAAACCTGGGGAAACTCGAGGTTGACCCCTGGGGTTTTGGAGTCGGGGATAGAGAGGCCCGCTATACTCCAACTGAAAAGGAGATATTGGCAGCATATGAAGGAGTTCGATCTGCTTCGGAAGTGGTCAGTACTGAAGCGCAGCTCCTCCTGGCACCCCGACTGCTGGTACTAGGCTGGATGTTCAAAGGAAGGGTCCCCTCTACACATCATGCAACTGATGCTACATGGAGCAAGTGGGTTGCACTGATTACTCAGCGGGCTCGAATAGGAAACCCCAGTCGCCCAGGAATCTTGGAGGTGATTATGGACTGGCCAGAAGGCAAATACTTTGGGATATCATCAGAGGAGGAGGTGGTTCGTGCTGAAGAATCCCCCCTGTACAACAAGCTACCGGAAAATTAGAAGAAATATGCCTTGTTCACTGATGGGTCCTGTCATATTGTGGGAAAGCATTGGAGATGGAAAGCTGCTGTATGGAGTCCTACACGACGAGTTGCAGAAGCTGCTGAGGGAGAAGGTGAATCGAGTCAGTTTGCAGAAGTGAAAGCCATTCAGCTGGCTTTAGATATTGCTGAACGAGAAAAGTGGCCAGTTCTCTATCTCTATACTGATTCATGGATGGTAGCAAATGCCCTGTGGGGGTGGTTACAGCAATGGAAGCAGAACAACTGGCAGCGCAGGGGCAAGCCCATCTGGGCTGCGGCATTGTGGCAAGATATTGCTGCCCGGGTAGAGAACCTGGTTGTAAAGGTACGCCATGTAGATGCTCATGTGCCCAAGAATCGGGCTACTGAAGAACATCAAAACAACCAGCAGGTGGATCAGGCTGCTAAGATTGAAGTGGCTCAGGTGGACCTGGACTGGCAACATAAAGGTGAATTATTTATAGCCCAATGGGCCCATGACACCTCAGGCCATCAAGGTAGAGTTGCAACATACAGATGGGCTCGTGATCGAGGGGCGGACCTGACCATGGACACTATAGCACAGGTTATTCATGATTGTGAAACATGTGCTGCAATCAAGCAAGCCAAACGGTCAAAACCTCTTTGGTATGGAGGACGATGGCTGAAATATAAATATGGAGAGGCCTGGCAGATTGGTTACATCACACTCCCTCAAACCTGCAACGGCAAGCGCCACGTACTTACAATGGTGGAAGCAACCACCGGATGGCTGGAAACATATCCTGTGCCCCATGCCACCGCCCGGAACACTATCCTGGGCCTTGACAAGCAAGTCCTATGGCGACATGGCACCCCAGAGAGAATTGAGTCAGACAACGGGACTCATTTCCGAAACAACCTTATAGACACTTGGGCCAAAGAACATGGTATTGAGTGGGTGTATCACATCCCCTATCATGCACCAGCCTCTGGAAAAGTTGAACGATACAATGGACTGTTGAAGACTACACTGAAAGCAATGGGTGCTGGGACATTCAAAAATTGGGATGCACATTTGGCAAAGGCCACCTGGTTAGTCAATACTAGGGGATCTGCCAACCGAGCTGGACCTGCCCAATCAAACCTGTTGCGCACTGTAGAAGGGGATAATGTTCCTGTAGTGCACGTAAGAAACATGCTGGGTAAAACAGTCTGGGCTACTCCTGCCTCAGGAAAAGGCAAACCCATTCGTGGAATTGCTTTTGCTCAGGGACCTGGATGCACTTGGTGGGTAATGCAAAAGAATGGGGAGGTCCGGTGTGTACCTCAAGGGGATTTGATACTGGGTGAGAATAGCCCATGAGTTGAATTGTAGTATGTTAATTATTATATAATACTGTATGTCATCACTACCATGATTGCTATATATCATAGATGAAAATGGTGATTAATTAGAATGTATTGGAAAGAGTGTAACCTGAGCATGACATAAATGGTATGGAATAAGGGGTGGATATCTGTCCTGGTTCCAGTTAGGACAGAGTTAATTTTTCCTCATAGTAGCTGGTAGGGTGCTATGTTTTGGATTAGGATGAGAAGAGCGCTGATAACATGCAGATGTTTTAATTGTTGCAGAGCAGTGTTTACACCAGGCCAAGGACTTTTCGGCTTCTCGCTCTGTCCTGCCAGCGAGCAGGCTGGGGGTGCAGCAGGAGCTGGGAGGGGACAGACCCAGGACAGCTGACCCAAACTGGCCAAAGGGGTATTCCATACCATCTGACGTCATGCTAAACAATATATAGGGGTGGCTGGCCGGGGTGGGGGGCCGGCTGCTCGGGGATAGGCTGGGCATCGGTCAGCGGGTGGTGAGCAATTGCGTTGTGCATCACTTGTTTTCTTACACATTATTATTATTAATACTATTATCATTATCACTATTATTATTATTATTGTTATTATTATATTCCTGTCTTAATAAACTGTCTTTATCTCAACTCACCGGCTTCACTTTCCCGTTTCTCTCCCCCATCCCAGAGAGGGAGGGGGGAGGGTGAGCAAACGGCTGTGTGGTGTTTAGCTGCCAGCCGGGTTAAACCACAACAGACAATTTAACAATTTGTACTTATTTACCATTATCATATTTCCAAACAACCTGCATACTCACTTGCTCCACAGACTTTAACTTCTAGACACATATCTTAGACTATGTAAACAGATGGACAGTTACTGTCTTTGTGCTAGTCTTAACAAAGGCTGTGTACCTGATTTATTTTTCATTAACATTTTGTCCACTTCTATTCATGGCATCAACATTTGATTGTTGCACTTCACATCCAGAAGTGCAGTTGATGATTGTAAAGAAAGTAATAGCACCCCGGGAGTCAGTGCCTGCCAGGTCAGGTGACTGAATTCCTGCTAATCACACGTGGAACCATGTTTTATCTCTGCAAGTGTCTGGGTACCCACAATCTGTGTACATCCGTAGAAACATAGGAACAAGTATTAGGATCCAGGGATGTTATCTACATTCACTATGGACTTGCTGGTTACTATCAAGTTACTGTTAAATGTGTAGGAAGGGGAGTTCATTTGTTTAGTTATTTATTTATTTATAGCAAAGATGGTGAACCACAGCTCTCTGCCAAAATTTATGCAGCTCTAAAGCAGGGCCAGCCTGCCTCTGCATTCAAATTGAGACACACAGGAAAAGGTTAGAGGTTTTCCAAAACTTTGCAGTTTTTTCTCTGAATCTGTGATCCTTTCCATTATCACATTACCACACACAAGAATGGATTCCTGTTCTTGAGCCAAGAATAACCATCATGCAGTTGTTCAATGTCTTCGTTCTTTCAGTACAAGCCTATTGGCTGGGTGCAGTAGAATGGGGAAACCAAAAATGATAAATAGATGCCTGCTCCAGAGGGTACTATCACAGTTCACAGTACAACAGTTCTCACATCAGTATTCTGAGAGCTGAGATCTTATGCCACATTAACAGTGGAGGTGGTCGCCACAGTTTACTGTAGGGCATATTACAAATCAGACATGATTTCTCATTGAAACAGTTAACACATCCATTTTTGTCAATTAAATACATTTTTTTTCATCTACACTTCTATTGACACCTTGGGATCCCTTGCCGTGGATTGATGCCATGGGATCTGGAGTGTCATAATATGATTTTTCATCTTGTTGATCATTCTGAAGTCCTTTCAAAGTGGCTAGAAACTGAAGGCACTCAGCAACAGCTCAGTAGCTCACATGGACTTATTTTTTGATATTAATGGAAGATGAATTTGTTCTACAACCAGACAACAGTTGTCTAGTTAGGACTTTGTTCTCTCACCTTTCAGTTTTTATGAAGCCATGTGACCCTGAACTGTGAGTGCCTGAACATCTGAAAACTATTGCAGTGGTGCATAAATTTGGATTGTGAAGTGTTCCATAGACTTTTAAGTAATCCAGTCCCTCCTTCTCTTCTTCTAAGTAGCAGGGTGCATGTGATGAAAGTTTAAACTCTCATTTCCTTTCCCCTCATCTAAGGTACACATAAGGCTATCAAATGACTTACACATATTATAAGCTGATGTGCTGACATGTTCTTATCTCCTGGCTGGTGGTCTTAGACCCCCGTTTGGTCATGTGATAGGTGAGATGAGAGATGGTGGACATAAAAAAAAAAAAAAAAAGAGGACGTATTGTGGGATCCTTATGAAAAAGTGTAGCAGATGGCATGTGCTGGAAGAGTTTGAATATTTGAAGGGTCTTGAAGCATCTCTGAGAAGGAGGATGGCAACCTTCTGGTATATATCAGATGATTTTTTCTCATGGTCTAACCAGAATGCCTATCTTGAAAATTCCTTAATTAATTCAGCCTCATTTATGGCAAATGTTTGTTGCTCTTTAGGGAAATTTGTAATTGCCACAGCTAGTTTATACAGTTGACAAGTGGGTGTACATACCTTGCACTTCAAGCTTAATAACAGTCTTTTAGGAGAACTATTTTGGGAGCAGGTGAGTTTGCATACCGATAACAAGAATGAAAATTGCATGCACTATTGAGACACACAAAAGTAGGAAGAAACTAAATTGATAAAGTGAGCAGAATAATTTTCCTGTATGATTTGCTTTTGGCTATAATGATACTGAAGTTTTGATAATGGGGCCTACACCCATGTCAGACAGAGACTTCTGTCAGTACCTTCATCTTCTTAGTGCTCAGGATAACTTGAAACAGACTTTTGTGTGCTTCTGAACGAGACTCAAGCTATGATGTTATCCTGTGCACTAGTACCAGTTAAAAAGGAAAGATTATACCTCATGTGTATTTTTTGTTTGTTTGTTTTTTTCCCTATTATTTCTATAGATTTTTATACAAGGTGCTAATTTCTACAATGTGGAAAAGTAACGAAGACTCAGATACTATAGCTTCGTAAAGTCTATAGGCAAAGTTTTGGTGCTAACTTTTACTAAAGTGAACAGTTTCAACCCATGCTGAAATAGATATATCCTTCCTTCCTTCCTTCCTTCCTTCCTTCCTTCCTTCCTTCCTTCCTTCCTTCCTTCCTTCCTTCCTTCCTTCCTTCCTTCCTTCCTTCCTTCCTTCCTTCCTTCCTTCCTTCCTTCCTTCCTTCCTTCCTTTTTTTTTTCCCCAATATTCTTTCATCCATGTAATTTGGGGTTTCAAATATATTGTAGTGAATTACAATTTCTTGGAAGAAGAAACAATGTATATGCTAGAGGCGACAAATAGTTTACAGCATAACTGACTTGATTAGATCAGTCTTCATTTTAGATAATTTTATCACATTCTTCTGATGCTTGCCTCTTTTCCCATGTCATTTCAGTGTTTGGGACACAGTCATTTTGAGTATCCACTTACTGCCAAATTATCCAAAATGTACTTCTCCAGTTGTATTTGCTGTTACTTGTTTTCAGTTTGCTCTCCTTGTTTCCAGCAGCATTCCTAGTCATCCCTCTTTCTCAGGCCAAACAATTATCCTGTATGCAATCCCTTGTAGACTTCCTTTGTTAGCAGGAGGAACTGATGATACAGACCAGATATAAAGTTTGATGCAGTCCTGATTATTGGCTGAGTACAAGCACAAAATCTGTATCCACAGTGTTCAAAGGAACAAACAGCTGACAGTATTCAGCCTCAGAATTACCCAGCCAGACTCTCTAATGTTATCTGGGCCCAAAAATCTGCCTCTGTACCTCTGGTAAAGAACCTAGTTCCCTGGGTAGGGTTTTTGACTTCAGCTTAGCTCTGCTGGCTGCCACACTGGCCAGCAGATTCTGTGTCCACCTCTTCCTCTGAATAAAGGAGCTTTTAAGAGCATTAGCCTGAAAAAATTCTGCTCAACAGAGGCATCCATTTTGACAGTCCTGTGATTATCAGTGAGATCTACTTCATTCTAGCCATTAATACTTTTCCAATGTAATATCACCACATTCAAATAAGTCTTTTACTGGACAGCTTATAATGATCTGTGATTTCAGTGTACATACTGTTAGCTGATAAAAGTTGGATTTCTCTCTCCATCTTTTTTTTGTTTTGAGTGGGTTATACTTATGGTAGGTTCTCTTAAGGATTCATTTCAGTACATTTACTGAAAAATATGCTGTGCATGCTTCAGGATTAGTTAAAAACCAGCAATCTGAATTCACCTGGATCCATTTCAAGAAAGAATACATATTGTCATGAGTCTTGCAAGTAAAGTCTTATTGCACAACTGAACTGAAGATGTTGTAAATATTCCTATAAACAGTACACTATTATATGGGGATAAATTCAAGAAGAAAGATAGTTAGTAAATAAACTGTTGCTTGAGGAATTTGAAGTTAAAAAACATCCTTTTTTTTTTTTCTATAAATGAGACAGAAGAAAAAAATATAAAATCGCACCCATGTAAGTACAATGTATATATTGTATATATATATTGTATATATATATACAATGTATATATATAATGTGTGTCTGGATGCATAAAAGTGCTTCTCTTTTTTACAAAATGAAAATATTCTGATACCTTTCATGTGTAATCAAACAATCTGATTAGAACAGCATAATGAAAAGGTGGTAGAGGTCTATCAATCCACTTTGTTAACTGCTTGACAATAACAGCATTTTCCGCTTTGGTATACACTCATTTTTCTCATTTAATTTTCACTATGTCAGGTCAACATGTCAAATCATTTCAGGTTTCATTGTCTGTAATCTGACTTAGTATCTAGCATAATTTTTTTGTTTCTGTATTTCATTTTGCTACAGACATGTTGTTTGTCCCTTTTTCCATAAAGTGCTGGCTGATGTCATGAGATCAGAACCTCTGTGAACATTTGAGAGTGAAAAGTTAATCAGTCCTACAGTTCCAGAGAAAAGCTTGTCATTGTGATCAAAATGTAATTATTGCTATCCTGCCAGTGTCTAAATACAAACTGCCCCTTTCATCTGAACTCTGAGTGCTGCTTCCTGACTCACACCCCCTTTGTTTTGTCACAGACTGAGCTGTAGGCAGATACATTAATAAAGCCAAGACACGTATCCATGGGCACTGTACAAAATACCCCACAATTTCCTAAAAATTAGTGTCTTTCCTGAATATAGCAGAGTAACAGCAAGTTTTTCATTATACCAGTAAGTGGAACCGTTACTTTAGAAGCTCAGGCCGTTACATATATTGGGATAGCGACAAATTGCTGCAGAACATCTGGATAATGAAAGTCCCTTCAAACCAGCATAATGAAAGACCAAAGGTCCCACTTGCCCAGGATATATCCCTGACAATATCCAAAATAAATAAATAATAATAATAAAAAACTATGAAAGAAGTGTAAGAAAAGGGCTAGTCTAAATTGACAACTCCAAATTATTCCTTCAACCACCAACAAGCCAGGACAGCTCTGCTATTCCTGCTCTGGGGCAATTTAGTATCTTTCCGTCTTTTTTCAGGGAATGTTGACTATAATAAGAACTTGACTTAACATGCTTATTTTAGTATGTCAGTGAAAGTATCAGCCGATGTTTTAAATTATAGAAACAGGAAAGTGTTCATGATTTTCCTTGGCTTTCCATGAGCCTTCTGCAGAAATGCAGTCACACTTTGGGGCTGGATAAAAGTCATTCTGACAGGGAACATATGAAAACTTAACATACATGAAAAGGGGAATAAGGTGGCAGGTGAGTTTTTTGTTCATTGTATCTTTTTTTTTTTTTACTTTTCTATTTTATTTGTTTTACTGGAAATGAGTGATAAGGCCTGGAAAACTAATTATGGAACAAATAATAATAATAAAAAAAAGTAAAACCAAACCAAAACAACATCAATAACAAAGAAACAAAAAACACTTGGAGAAAGAAATACAGACAAAAAGGCTTAAATCATATCTGATTATTTATTTGGAGATGATTAAGTTGAGGGAGTACATTTTAAATTACAGAAAATAGAGTCATAGATCCAAGTCAGCTTAAGGTAAGTTTTAAGAAATCCTGTTAGTTTTACTGGGACTGTATGTGCCTTTAGAACTGTTTATTTTATTATTTTATTTTATTTTATTTTATTTTATTTTATTTTATTTTATTTTATTTTGTTTTGTTTTGTTCTGTTTTGTTTTATTTTTTTTCAGATGTGAGTGCTTTCAATAGGCGACAATCAGTGCTTTTCAATTTGGAGACAGAAAATATGCAAATTCTGTGGATTTGCTAAACAAACAAACAAAAACAAACAGAAAAATACTATTTTTACCACAGATAGAACTAGTGAAGCAATGGTGAACATTGTAACAACCTATTGCTAGGGTATATAGAGCATAATAGATTCCAGTTCTCAATGAAAATTATATGGAATTTGGCATGAGAAAGCATTGCTAAAATTAAGGGTTTAATTTGCTTGAAACTTTTTATTTTTTTTTATCTGGCAGAAAAAATTGGTTTTGACTCAGAACAGATTCCAGCTAATTCTAATGTAAGGTCCCAAAAAATTTTCAGGCTTAGAACTATATATATATATTTATATATTTTTTTCTAAATTCTGGTGAAATTTCTACTAAGTTGCTAGTTCATTGTTCTTTCTCTCAAAATAAAAGAAAAAAATGAAATAGACATATTCTCACTGTTTTCAATACCCCTAACAGTATATAATAAAGAAAATTAAATCTGTTTCACATATAAGATGTTATGCTTTTCTGCTTCAGAATAATTGTACAAATAGGAAGTATAATTTTTCCAGATAACTAGTTCTGTAAAATTACTATTTTTTTTTCTCTCAGGAAAAAAAAATAATTCTTTTGCTTTCAACAAAGCTGTAAGCTCATACGAAAAATGTTTGTTTGCCAGATGCAATATCCTTCCAATATATGCATGGAAAATTCAAGGTTAGGAAGCTTGAGGAGATCTGCATTTAGATCATGTAGTTCATTAGGAGATCTTCCTTTAAGAAAATGTCTGCTTGGCAACCTTTTCTTGAAGACCATCCTGTCACACTAGGTACATATTTGCAGATGTAGATATTTGATTACTAGGTCCATGTTTGGACACAATCTAGTTTATAATGATCTGATTTGCAAAGACGCCAGTACAGCATTGACAAACAGTGCAGAGCTGCTGATGATTTAGAAATCATATGTCACATTTCTTCTTTTCTAATGCAAATATTAGTTTTTGTTGAATATATTAATTGAAATGTCTGATCCTGAGGGAAAAAAAAGTTAAAAGCCCTATTTTTCTGATCTTCCTTGTCATTTAAAAGGTCCCTAAAGAGTCATTTTCATTGCAACCCTTAAAATGCAATCTTTAATTACAGTGGATCTTCAGCTTGTATTTATTTGTTTATTTATTTACTCATTTTAAGTCCAATTACTTATGACAATGTCACTGAGGCTGTTGAGACAAGAAATTTGACTTTGCATTAATTTCATTTTCAGTTAAAAAATGGTGTGGATTGTAGCTTGTGATGTCACTGGAAACTATATAGATCTGCCTATGATATCAGTGTTATATAAATGACTTCTCTGCTTGCAAAATCATGTAGTGCAACAATCCAAAACAAGAGCAAAAAAGCTGTGATTCCTTCTTTCCTACAGGCTTTCCATCATTTACATTCACCAGCAAAAGGTAGGCGTGCACCTCAATGACTAATGATAATGAAAAATGTTGTATTAAAGAAGAGAAATCTTTCATAAATTGCATGCTAACACACTGAACTCATTACAACTTGTCCTACTACAGCATGCTCTTTTATGTCTGCTGTTCCATACTTCGTTTCAAGAGACTATGATTCTGTAAGGAATCTTTCTCTTCCTTATTTTCAAGAACTGCCTTTTGTTGTCATAAACTACTCACATATGGGATACAAATTAGGCATCAGGGTTTTCTAGAGTTTCCAACTAATACCAAGATCTAAAAAATTATATATGAAATTTATTGGGGTGTATTGGTTTCACATGGCAATTTTTTTCAAGCAGAGGCTGCATGGATAGCCTCTGTGAGGATTCCAGAAGCTGCCTCATTTTCAGTAACAGCCAGCTCCAGCCCACTTAAAAAGGGACCCACCATTGGCCAAGGCTGAGCCAAGGAGCAATGCTGGTGGCACCTCTGTGAGAGTGTATTTAAGAAAGGAAAAAAATGCTGCACATCATCAGCTGGGACAGACAAGAAAATGTGCAAGAAACATGCCTGCAGACCCGCAGGTCTGTGCAGCAGGAGGGCAGGAGGTGCTCCAGGCATGCAGCAGCAGTTCCCCTGCAGCCTGTGGAGAGGCCCCTGGTGGAGCAGGCTGATCCCCTGCAGCCCATGGGTCCCACATGGAGCAGATCTCCACACTGCAGCCCGTGGAGGAGCCCCCGGTGGAGCAGGTGGATGTGGCCTGGAGCAGGCTGCGGCCCATGGAGAGCCGCCGCAGGAGCAGTCCCTGGGACGGAGCTGCAGCCTGTGGAGCAGGGAGCAGGAGGTCTGGGGGAAGCTGCCACCCATGGGGGACCCATGCTGGAGCAGTTTTCTCCTGATGCATGGACCCTGTGGTACAGACCCATGTTGGAGAACTACAGTCTGTGGGAAGCCCACATGTGATAAGTTTGGGAAGTACTGCATCCTGTGGGAAGGACCCCACAAATGGGGCAGGGGAAGAGAGAGAGGATGAAGGAGCAGCAGAGACAGTGTTATGAATAGTCTACAACCCTCATTCCCCTCTGCTGCTCAGCGGGAGGAGGTAGAAGTGGGAGGATGGGGACAGAGGGAAAAGGTAGTTTTAGTTTTCTTTTAGTTTCTCACCACTCTGGTCTATTAGTAATATGCAATAAATTATATGAATCTCCCTATGTTGAGTCTGTTTTGCCCATCACAGTAATTGATGAGTTGTCTCCCTGTCCTTTCTCAACACTTGAGCCCTTTTTCATCACTATCATTGATGAGGGAGAATGACAAAGTGGTGTGGTGGAATTTAGGTGACCATCAGGGTGAAACCACCATACTTGGGCAAATAATTGTTTCCATTTTCTTAGAGCAGAGTATTAGTGTTGCTTTAGTTTAGGAGCTGCCAGAAACCTCATCATTTTTATTAAAATAATGGGTTGTTTGTGGCAGAGGCTGACTTTTTTTTTTTTTTTTCTCTGATTCAATTTGTTTGTATAAAAGGTAACTGTGTTCATGGTTTGACTTTCAAGGCATTATTGTACTATGGATAATCAGTAGTAAACATACTTTTTTTTTTTTTTGAAGGGTTTATAGATAAATTTCAGTAATTCATTCCAAGTTCAAATTTGTCATTTCTTGGAAGTGGCACATTGCTTTGTTTTTACTACATGCTATTTATATAGGTGTGGCCATTTTTTCAGTATAACTCCAGCATTTGCTATGACATCTTAATTTTCCACTCAGTAAGCTTTTCTATCCTATAGTTTTGTCCTTAAAAATCAGGATTAATATTCATAACTTCATTCACTGGAAATATCACAATGAAAAACTTGTTGTTCTCAATCTGCTGTCTGTTTCAGACGCAACTCCCATGGAATTCTTGACTCAGTAAAATACATAAACCTATTTGACTTTAAAGCAATCTAAAAGAACATTTGAAAGGTTGGAAATGAGCATATGGACATCTACAACACATCTCTAAAGGAAAATGTTGAAAAAAGTAGCTGCTTTAGCAATTGATTTTATGATTTTTAGTGACATATGTAAAAATCTCAATGAAAATGGAAAAATGCCCTGCAAAGAGAGAAAAAAAGATGGATAATAGTTTCAATTTTCTAAAGAACTGCTCAAGGAGATATGAAAGCAAATTGCTCTGATTAAGTCATTATAAAAATGTGTTTAAGTTATGTGTCCTAATTAGATGGTCCTAAAGGATTTGTCTGTTAGACATACACTTGTATTTGAAGATATATTTTTACATCTTGCAATCTTGCATTGAGTATGTCCAAGTTGATTCTTTGTAGTTCTCTGCGCTGTGTTCTCTGCCTCTTTCAAAGAGAAAAAACCTTCTCAAAGGAAAATCAGCTACTTGACATAATGCTAAACATAATATTATGCGATTGACCTAGACTGCCTTTCTCAATAGAGACAAGACTATAAAAATGATACTGTGGGTTTGCTGAAGGGCAAAAAGAAAATTCAGATTCAAGTTAAATAAAGGCGTAAAAAACTATCCAAAAACTGTCTTTAGAACACTGGAAACCTAGATTCACTTGGTGGAATCTCAAGCTCTGTATATAAGGTAAATATGATTTTATTTATTTATATAATAGAGCAATAAAAATTCTAACAAAATAATAGTACATCTCAATACATTCAAAAATGCTGATCACCTGACTTCTTTTAGATGGTGTATCCCTGAGCAATAAGTAATTTTGAAAAAACAAGTGGATAAGTCAACATAAGATGAATGAACAGTGCACTGACAATAAATACCTCATGAAAACCTAAAACTTCTAAGACAAGAAAAAAACAAACAAACAACAAAAAACCTCCTACGACTCTGTAAGAACCTGCTTGCCTTGAAGTCAGTGTGAAAGAGAAAACATGTAAATGTAGAAAATCTATAAATTCATCCTACTAAGTTGTTCTTTTTGATAAAAAGAAATGCAAAGGAAAGAATATGATCAAAGGAATAAAACAAGAGCCAAGGCAAAGTCAGGCAGAGTGAGGCTGGAGAGGAGTCTGGAAAAAAAGTGGAAGAAAACTTCTAATAGTCCACAACTAAATGTTGATGTTGACTTCAGTATTCATAGTGGTATTACAATTCTGCATTTACAGTTTACCAAACAATTAAAATATTAGGTCCTGATATTATTCCACTAGCTGTGACAGCATTTTTTTGTTACACAGCCTTGCCCAGTTATGACTCATGCAATGGGCCATAATCTCAATCTGAAACCTGACTCAGTTGTTCCCTACACCAAGGAGAAATTGTGCCAAATGGGGCTAAAAAAAAAAAAAAAAGAGATCAAAAAAGAGCTAAGACAATTAACAATGGCAGCAGAGATCACAGTTTAGACAATGGATTCCCACACTCTCAGATGGGGATTGCTGAGCCTGGGATGTTTTCTCTCTTCAATCTGGCTGCATTGTTCAAAGTGATGTGCAAAAGAATCACTGTACTTTGTACACCTGCATTACAAAAAAAAGTTGTAAATTGCTCAGTGATCCTCAGCCTTATCTTGCTTTTGTGAAGGAAGGTTAAATTGCACATAGTCAATTATTGATGCTCAGCAGACCTTCAGGTAACCCTAAACTACAGTGACTTAGCATTTGTAACCTTAGGTTTCATTTTAAAAGTGGCAAATTAAGCCAATGACAGAACTTTGGATCTTGCAATTCCCATGTCTCCCTGTTAATTGTATACTTTTTATTCATCAGTGAACATGAATGCACTGATCACATTTTTTTTTCAACTCTGAAAGTCTCCATTAATCTGAACTCAAGCAGTCCACCCAGATAGTGATTTAATCCTTCAAACTTTGATGATATTTTCAGGTCTAGGGACTTGACTGTGTTTTTTTACTTTATGGAAATTTAATGCAAAGCTTATTTCAATTCAAGTGCTACATGCCAGTGACATATCAGAAATAGTTATGATTTTTCTTCTTGTTAAGAAATACAAAAATCAGAATCTGAATTTAAATGAAAAAGTTACATAAACATACTAAACCAATTTTAAATATTTCTTAATGGGAAATTAAAGCATGAAATTGTATTTTCACAGAAATGTAAATTTCAGGTTTATATTAATGAAAAATGGTGGTTTTACTGCATAAAAGTTTGTCTGAGCTTAGTATGAATCTAATAAGAATATTTTAAACAAATATAGAGCTCTTTCATTCTAAAAATCGTAGTAGAAAAAGGAGTCTGAACTGTATTAGAATCTTTGTTTTAATATTTCTTTCTCTCTTTAATATGAACAAATATTTATATCCAAACCAATCTAGACAGGTTAAAGTACTATTGTTAACTAAAAACAGTAGTCATGATACACTTAATCCTTTGAAAAGAAAAAATATATAAATAACTAAAGAAATTTATTAAGTTTGCTCTTATTAATCACAAAATAACAGGATCACAGAATGGCTGAGGTTGAAAGGACCTCTGGAAGTCATCTGCTCCAACCCTCTGTGCTCAGGCAGGGCTCGCTAGAGCAGGTTACCCAGTACCATGTCCAGGCGGCTTTTGAAGATCTCCAACGAAGAGATCTTCAAAACAGCCTCACTGGGCAACCCGTGCCTGTGCTCAGTCATGAACAGCACAGTAAAGACGTGCTTCGTGATGTTTAGATGGAACCTCTTGTGTCCATTCGTTTGTGTCCGTTGCCCCTTTTCCTATCACTGAGCACCACTGGAAAGAACCTTGCTCTATCCACTTTGCACCCTTCCTTTGGGTATTTTTATGCATTGATGAGATCCCACCCTGAGCCACATCTTCTCTAGGCTAAGAAGTCACATCTCCTTCAGCTTTTTCGCATAGGAGAGGTTCTGCAGTACCTTAGTCATCTTTGTGTCCCTACGTTGGACTCTCTCCGAAATATTCATGTCTTTCTTGTACTGGGGTATCCAGAACTGGACACTGTACTCCAGGCACAACCTTAACAGTGCTTATTAGCATGGAAGTATTACCTCTCTTGACCTGCTGATGATACTTTACCTAATGTAGTAAAGAATGCTGTTAGCCTTCTTGGCGGCAAGCGTACATAGCTGACTCATGTTCAACTTGGTGTCTACCAGGAACCCCAGGACCTTTTCTACCAAACCACTCTCCATCTGGGTGACCCCAGCATGTACTGCTGCATGGGATTTTTCCTTCCCAGGTGCAGGACTTTGCACTGTATCAGCTGATGGAAACAAGCTAAAGTACAAAAACATTATTGCATCATTTTGTGTTCCATAAATGGGGGGTACATAATGGGAATCCTTTGTGGGAATGCTTTATGAGCATTGTGGAAGACTGAAAGTAGCTTTGAATTCAGCAGGATAAAATTGAAGCATTCACTAATAAGATGGGGATGAGAACAAAACAGAGCTTGGAGTTGGGATTTTCAGAAACAACAGTAGGAGGAATGAAAACTAACTGGTAAAATAGTTAATGTAAAATGAAGTACATGCTTCAGTAAGCCAAGACAGAAGCTGTGTCTTCATGGTCATGATTTCCTAATTGGAAATACTTGAGTCTTTTAACATTTTTATTACTTTTTTTTTTTTTTAACAATTCTGGTTTATAAAATAACTAATACTATGTATATATATATACTATATATATATATATATTTCCCCTCTCAATGGAACTTGTAGTTAGAAACAGCTTTATTTTATTTTATTTATTTAACAAAAGTTGCTTATTTTGTGTTACCAGAACTGGTAACTAAGGAAAATATGAAGTATGCATGCAGGGACAAGAGGAAAAGAACAGGTAGATTTACTAATTAATTTTGCAAACTTGCAAAAGAGTTGATATGACAGTGGTCCCACTGTCCTTGTTCCAGTTAATTCCTCATTTTGAATGAAGTTTCAAGCATTTAGAGACACTTTAGAATTGCAAACACAGTAGATCATAATAAGCACCTAATCTGAAACCAGAAAGAAAAATCTATACATTGGTAACCCAGCATTAAGTGTGTTTATTGCCAGAAAAGAAAAGATACATACTGGTGAACATCTGCAGAAAATATGGCATAGAATTATAACATCAGCGAACAGTGATTCGCAGATTTACACAGATGAGAAGAACAAAATTAATAAGCACACAGAATAAATTTCCAAGCAGATAGTATGCATCTAAATCTAACAGCATACCTCCGAATAAACAATCTGGAGTACTTTTCCTATGATAAACAATCCTGTAGTTGGTCTACAGGACCAAAATTTATTTGTTGAACAGTAAAAAAAAAAAAAAAAAGCATTAAAGATTACAAGTGATATGCCACCCTAAAAGGTATCAGCAATTGGCAGGTTTAATGACAAGGGGTCAGATAAATACAGAAATGGAAACCTGAGTTGTTAATCTTACAACCTCACTATGAATAGACAAATGACTTCTCTTTGATAGGGACACAACAAAGAATCCTGTCTTATGGACACCAAACCGTACTGCAAGTTCAAACAAATAGTGCATTCATGAGTATATAGTTGTATTTTCTCTAGAGCAGGCAATACTTTTTGTCACTGGATAAATTTCTCTATCAGAAAAAAATATTTGTTAAGATGACATCAGTGGTGACACAGAAAGCTAATAGATTATAGAGTGGCCAAAAAAAATAAATTATGCTTAAGACAGATGAAAATATTTTAGTCAAATTTGGGAAAACAATTAGTAGTTGAAGTATTTAAACTCTGTGTACAATAAACTTAGCAATGTTTTATTTGTATGCATTTTTAAGGCGACAAAACAAGCTTGATGTTTTGCAGTGACTTTTATAAGTGTAAGTTTTGGGTGTGCTTTATTTTCTTTTTAAATCATAATGTGTTTTGTTTTGTTTTGTTTTGTTTTCTTCTTAAACCAATACAAACCCTGATAAAACATGGTTATGCTCACTAAAGAAATAAAGAAAAAAAAGAGGAGAAAAACCTTTATAAGTGACATCACTCAGACATGAATTTAGTGAAGAAGACTGTTAGGGCTGTAACCTCCTTTTATTATCACGTGGTGCAGTATGTATGTTCCTCTTATAAAAAAAGCTGACAAAATGCATGCCCATTCATATTCATACTGGTGGGACTATATCCTTCCCACTAGTTCTTCCCTTTTGTGTATGTCAGTATGGTTAGCCCTGATCTGAAAAGTCACATCACTTGAATTTATTTAAGAAAATCTTTAAAGAATGTGGTAAAAGAAGGAAAATGTGACAAATTTAGGGGCAGTTTTGTTGCTCAGGCCATTTACTATCTCAGAAGTGCTGATTCAGATCAGTGGAACTACTCAATGTTTAAAATAAAACATGCACATAGAAGTGTGGTCAAAATTAATTTTAGCAGCAGGTAAAATAAATCCATCTGACTTTGTACTGAAGGGGACCAGGAGCACCTACATGACCCTTTGCCATTTATCAGAAGGATAGAGATTATCAGCTGAGATATAGCATCTTTTGCTGACTGTGCCTAAAGTTCAGATATAGTCAGACTAGTCCTTATTTGGCTCCTAAGTTTCCATTTTACTCAGACAGAAACCTAGACGGTAACTAGGAAGTTAAATACTTTATTGAATTTAGATTTTCACCTGTTCAGACTCAGAATAATGGAGAAATTAAGCAGTAATCTCTCTCTCTCTCTCTCTTTTTTTTTTTTCTTTTAGTTATTATTATTATTATTATTATTATTATTATTATTATTATTTTAATTGGGTTTCAAACTATACTCCCCTATTTTACTGTTTGGTTTATGTTAAGTTTCTTCTGTTATGTTGCATAGGTTTACAAGTAAAGGATGATTACTGTGCTATTAGTTCTTTAGATAATATCAGAATCAGGGATATGCTGTCATAGTTATTGAAAACAGAAGAAACTTTAACAACAGTGACATTTGCTTTCCATATTTACATATAGGTAAAGGTATTCTGTCTTTGCCTTGCTGCTGTTTGTTTTGGGGTAAGTTCTATTCTACTCTAATCACCAAAGTATTTGTGTTACATTAAAAGCTCATTAGCAATATGATCTGTAGCTGCCATATGTACTGCATTGTTTTTCTATCTTATCTTCATTCCTTGAGAAGTGTTTTTATTATTTTAAAAGACATTTATTGTCTTTCAAAATGTGTTTATTATTCTGAATGACATTTTGATCAGGGGATTCACTCCAGTGAAAACACTGAAGTGTGTGCAAGGCTAAAAAAATGGTTCTTTACAGTTTTTATGGAAGACAGTAGAGTTTATTATGATCCTTATTTCTTAGGAGAAGCTGTTTCATGGTCTTGAACCATCTCCTCAGAAAATGTCTTGTCTTGTACAGATGAGCTTTAGCTTTATGGAGGAAGGTTCTACTGCAGCAGAGGAGAAAGTTTATGACTGCAATCTTTACCTTGGAACTTCAGGTCATCTGTTAGCTATACTGAGCTTATGCCTTGGGGCACTTTAAGAATAAAGAACACAGGTTGAGACCAGGTCATTTAGCCTACTTGATCACATTTTTCTAACCTAGAAAATAAGATGAGAAATTTTTACCCAGACTTTTCACTTTTATTTTACATCCTCCGACAGAAAACAGTGTATAAATGGAGCAGTATCATATGTTAACTTACATCTGTCCAGGATAAAAAGCAGGAACTTGTACAGTATCAAGTCTTACTGGCTGTAATATAATTGGTACCTAAGTATAGTCAAGGGTGTGCATGCAATGAAGTGGATCTGATGTAACAGACATGCATATAATGATATTATTATGTGAAACCTTTTAAAATCACTGCCTGTTCTAGAAAACACCAGTTTCTGCTGTGCTTTGACAGAAGTGCAGATGAGAGAAGCATTTTACAGGCTTTTCATGTCTGGACTGACTGTTGAAGACGTATATAGGAGACTTCTGTTCCAGAAGAAGTATTCAGGATGAATCAATAAAGTCTAATGCCATTTGTGCTGCTTTCTGCAGTCTCCATTTCCTTCTCAGGTTTTCACTGCAATAGACTAGACTTCTGCAATACAGCCAGGTAAGTTAGCATGGGCAGATTTATTTATTTATTTATTTATTTATTTTTCTATAGAAGGCTGGGATTTAAATTTGGGAACTATAGAAAGACAACATCCTCACACTGATGTTTTGATTTTTATTGAATGTTAATATGGAAATTTCCTTGACAATATTAATTACTGCTGATCAGATAAAGGAAAAAAATTTGCATTCCAGTGGAATTATTGCTCATCTTCTCTGGTAAATATATATCTATATATATGTATATATGTACCCATGTATACAAATTTAAATGTGTTGCTATCCTGCAGGAGAAAGAAGGAATCAGTCCCTCCTTTTCATACTGAATTTGACACAGACCATGATTCTGTGAAGTCAATCCAGTTTTAGATTCCTGCTCCAGATAAAGAAGCTGAAGTCATGGGATGGTAACAACTGATCTAGCACAAAATAACTGTGGTTTCAACAGTGAAGGAAAAGAACAAAAACAGTGATCACTGATTTATCTGATATGATACATTTTATGCAGAATCAGATATTAGCCAGTAGCTTCATTCTTACTTGATACTGGAAAAGATGTCATCTATTTTGTTAGCAGTTAGCATGAAGTCAGAGTAAAATATAATGCCAGAATGAAGACCTTATGACATACACTGGTTAATTCAACAGGAAGGCAATGACGTGCCCACATCTGAACTAGACTGAATGTGCACTTCTAAGGGGTCAATGATGCATAGTTAGTACTGGTAAGTGTGGAGCCATAGCCTCAAAAGGACTATCCTTTGGCAAGAACAAAAAATTGGCCTAGCTGTACATACAACTTCCGTGATCTCCGTAGAATTATATGACTCTTTTTCAAAGCCACTCTCAAAGAATGCTGTAAAAATGTAGTGCTGTTTTTCTAAGCACTCTATCCATACTCCAACCTAACATTTATTTGAGAATCTTAACCTTGAAGTTTAAAGACAAGGAAAAAAAATAAACAAAACAAAACATGTTTACAGCCATTTCTTTCCCATCTTCTAAGAAAAGTAAGCTTACTATGACAGAGAGCAGAGGGCAAGGTCTGCAATATTACCTGTGTGCACACCTATCAATTTCAGAATCTGAATTGCCATTCTCTTGCAAAGGCAATAAACACAGTAATAAGTCTTGCATGAAAAGCAAGAAATAAAATAGTTTTGCTAGGTAACAGGCAAAAAATATGCCTGGAAAATAAACATACTGTAATCTCATTACAGGAGAACATCCAGGAAATTAAAACTAGAAGAGTAAATGGAGAACATTTAAGCTAAAGTCTGCTAATCCCCAAAACATACTTGTATTAAGAGTAAAATGACAAATGGCTGCCACAGTGTAATCCTCCTCTTTCAAAGAAGTGGTGATTTGTGGTGTTCTTTTGATTCATTTTCAGTCTCTTGATTAGATAAACGTTCTGCATGTATCTCACACATTCTGTAATAAAGGTAAGTATATTCTGGAGGTGAAAACAGAGGGAGGAGAAGGAACTGAAAGAATTTGTAAAAAGAAAGCATTTACTGACACAGCTCAGCTGCTAGACTTTAGGGCTTATATAGAAAATCTTTGTGTTTTGTAAAGCATATTGTCTTTCAGAAGCACTAAAATAAATAAAATCTTTCTAACAAGAATACTAACCACACAATATTTGCCTATGTAAAGAAGGATTAAAACCAAGTCTTTTTAAATATATATATATTTTTTCTCATTTTTATTTTATACTCCTATAGCATTAATGGAAATGTATTGTTTGGCTAACAAATCTCGCTGTTCTTGAGTCTGTGTTAGCTGTACTCAAAAAAGACCTCTCCAAAGGATTTAGAAGCAATTGTTTCCAATGCTCTCCATTTTTTTCTCTCCCAATTTGTCTGTCTTGAAGGATTGAATGGTGTCAAAATGACTGACACTTTAATGAAACTTAAACGGACCTTTTGTTTTATGTTTATTATGGACTTAAAATATTTCCACCAAGAGAGATGTTATTGTACTGGATTTCATCAGTGGTTTGCCTGTTTGGTACATCATGAGCCTGGCTGTATCAGTGATAACTGGATGTCACCTGTGGTTAAATGCTAGCATGCAGCTAGGTTGTGTTTGCTTTCACTGTTCCATGAGTCAATTTATCCCTCAGCCACTCCAGCTATTTTTCACTGTGCTTCCGTCTGGAACTGCAGTGTTCTTGGAGCAGTAGTTTGTCAGTAGAACCTTATGTCTCAGTTCCTTTCAGCTGTGGAGCAAAATCCTCACTGAACGGAAATCTTGACCCAAACCTGTCCAAATGCTGCATTGTTGCTGGAGTTCTCCAGCCCTTGAAGTTCACAGTCAGTTTATAAGAGGAAGAAAATAAATAATAATTAAAAAAAAATCTGACCACAGCAACTGTAAGTCTTCCTACTCCAAACTTTGAAAACAGATTTTTTATGTATATATATTATTCATTTATTTAGCTCTGGAACTAGCCCAGTTCTGATTCCCAGGAAAATACCTGTTTTCACTTGTAATTCTGCAGTCACTGCTGATGATTCTAGGAGGGCAATGCATTCCTTTCCAGCTAGCCATGGTTTGTTTCTTGAGATTAGGAATAGTGCAGCATGGATTTTCCAAGACAAGGATTTTTCTTTTCAGTCTTATATGGTGCCTACTTTTCTTCTGGCTTTCTAACGTCATTTAGAGTCAGTTGCTGGCAAAGAATAGTAAGTTTTGGCTGAAGACACCACTGCAGAAAACACCTGCCAAAACTGAAAAATCTGCATGGTAGAGACATGTCAGATATATGGCCAAGGGACCGTGCATAATTTATGGTATTGTGGTATGGGACACGGCAATGGTTAACTAGTTTCTGCCTGATATCTCACTATGTATCATGACAAGAAACTTATTAGGCATAGTGTCCAGCAGGAACATACCTTGGGCAAATATCTGCTCTACATGTTATGATGAAATGACTTATAAACTAAAAGCTCTCTGTCTGAATATAGCTTCAACATGCTGATTGTTAGTAGTTATATCAACAAGCATCATGTCAAAATTAGTCTTCTGTTGGAATATCACTTCAGTAGACCTTTCAGTTTTCCAAGATTATGTTACAAAAAAGCAGACAATCTCTTAAGCTAACCTACGCAATTAGTTAAAGACACGCTTAAAACTTCTCGGAGATCCTGGAAAACAAATATCAGACTACTAGTCACTTCAAAAAATAATGACTGGCAGTTCAAAAGAATAGGTAACCTTAGGGTTCAGCCACATATCCTAAATATCCCTTAAAGCAAATTAAATTAAGCTAAAAACAATTTTTTTTAAATGTATTTACAAAATTGAAAATAGGAAGAGTGCAGAAAAAAAAGAAGAAAAAAAAAACGGAAATCCCTTCTTATTTCTGTCTCGCACATAGGTTATATATATATTCTATTACTATTATTATTTTTCTGTTGTGATGATTCTGCTAACAATCATGCCTTTTAGGCCAGCAAGCTGGCAGATGCTTCACAGTATTTCTAGTTGAGGATCATGGATCTCATCCAACCCTTACATTTTCAGGCTGTATCATTGGAAGAGATTCCCAAACCCAGCAGATCTTACACTTTCTTTACAGTCCAGATTAGTTTTTGGGAATGTAGTACCATTAAACTCAACTTGCTCCTCCTCATATATAACTTTCCATTAACCTAGTCATTAACTGTTAATTTTTTCTTTGCAAGGGCTAATACCTGAGTCATGACCAAAGGGCTGTTCTCTCTTGCCAGACAGACAGGGCAAGGTTCATCTCATTTGGTTTAGACATTAATTATGAAGAAACCTGTCTCTTAGTTGCTTTTGGGTTACCTCTCTGTCCGATCTATCTGTTTTATTTTAGAAATCTACATTTTATTAAATTGTTCCATAGGAGCGCTTCTTTCTTTCTAGTCACTGTAAAGGAAGTCTAGGGTGACAATCTCAAAGGTCTGCATCATTGGTCAATAAATTTTTAAGAGATTTTCGCTTGTCTGGCCAAGCCTCCAACAACTTGTTATAGATGTACAGAGCATTAAATACTTACATACAGGTCTGGGAAAAGTTTAGTCCCAAAGCACAGCTTTGTTTGTAAACAGACACTATGGTGACCTACACTGCTGTCAAATCCCCTGATAATAAACAGCATGCATTTCAACAGCTTCCTTATTTTAGTTATTCGGTTCCTTTTTCTAGCTACAGTTCCTTATGCCCTTTCTTGAAGTAAAAGCAGCACATTTTCTTCTGGTTTTGGTGATTAGATTTGCACTCCAGATTGATTTACAGAAAGAGCCTGTGCCTTTTGTGTGGTATCTTCATCTGTCTAGTTATTATAGTGTAAAATGCAGCTGCAACTGTTGTCTATGATGCTTTTTTTAACTATCATGTAGTTTTATAAGAAACAAACAGATGTGAAGAGAAAATGTCACTATATGAGGATGGAGTACACTGAAAGCATAACAGTGAACATTTTTTTCATGTTAGAAATAACATCCTCATCTTATCTTGAGGGAAAGTATTGAGAAAAATATTATGTGGTGCCTTTTTTTTTTTTTAGAAATTATTTTTTAGAAGTCAGTATAGCTGAAAAGAATTTCTTTCTCAGATTATGTCTTTCATCCTATCTTGGGCATTTCAAGAATATCACCATTTTCCTAGTCCTCTGAGAACAGCTAAACAGCTTGGCTATGACTTGCACACCAGGTGAAAGAATTTTATATGAAAGAAAGATTTCAAAACAAGTTAAAAGGGACTGATAAAAAATGTGAAGTCCATTCAGCGAAGAGAACAAACATCATTCTAGATCTTTAAAAAAGCCTTACAGGTACATTAAACTTATATCTGAGGTATTGACTTTTAGCAGGGAGGCTATCTGGTTGTACGAACTGGCTTCCAAATATAGACTTGCAAACATTCTCATCTCTGAAGTCTATGATTCAAGACTGAATACTCTTCTAGAATATGTGATTGTCAGACATGAGCTTTCAGGCTCAAATTATCAGGTAACTAAATGAAAGTCTCTTTTGTTATATGGTAGATCAGAGTAGGTGATAAAACAAACCCTTATGACTTGAAAATCTACAATATCTGTAACTCTTGTACACCTGACAAAGCATACCGCACATCCTAACCATACCATCATTTCAACTTTATGACTCTAAAACTTGCAGTCCAGGAGAGGAGCACTATTAAGCTTGCTTCTTATTTACTCTCATATACCTCCACTCTTGAAATGGGGAGACAGAGAAGGGTTCTGTAACTCTGCCATGCTTTTCCAACCAAAATTTATTGCTCACATGGAACAAAGTGTTGTTCTCTTCAGAGTGCTGTCAACAAGTACTTGTGAGCCTTAGCAGCCAGGGTTTCTAGCAGTAGCAAAATGTTGCTGAACAGCTAGCTGTCTGTATCTTTATTCTCCAGCACACAGCTTGTAAATAAAAGCTGTGACTGAGTCCTCAGATCATCAGAAAATGAAAAACACTGAGAGAGAGGCAAGATCTTTCCTCATGGTCTTCAGTCTGGTCTGAGCCATGCTGCAGCCCTTACTGAGAACCAGGCATAGCACTGGTTGCCTAAATCCAGTTTTAACCCTGCTTGGAAAAGACAAGATCTAGAAATGTAGCCCCAGCTGAACTCAAACTTCATTAGTGGTTGTTATGATCCAACAGCTGCTACCTTTCATAGCTGTTGGACATGTTCATTCATCTACCGCAAGTGAGGATCTCTTGCTGCCATTTGAGCTTTCCTCAAGCAGCGCCTGTGGGAAATAACTCCTCTTGGCTTACAGCAGTCCCACCTCACTAGAACTACAGGCTGAAGGCATTCTGAACCGCTGCTTTTATTTTCTGTCTACTGCTGATTTCTGAGAAAGTTTCAGGTAATCTAGAATTCATGTCTTTCCTAAAATCAGCTAATCTCTACTCTTTCCAATAAAAACGTACAAAATGGGGTATTGCAGGAAGTTGAGTAAAAAGAAAAAAATCTGGGAAACAAAGGGAGGATAAGCTGTAGGATGAAATAGGTTTGTATTGTCCCATTGAAACAGGGTATTTTACATGGACAGAACTCAATTTTGCATTATAACAGAGGGAAATTTTTAGTATGTTCCTGAAGATAAGAAGTCTAGTTCAAACGGGAAAGTTGAAAGGACCTAAGTATTTGTTGGCCCTAAAGATCAGTGAAATATTTTTTGAGTTGTAGGTGCCGGTAGGGTTTGAGCATCTCCTCTGGGCACTTACATTTCAAAATATTTGTTCTACAACATTGTTGATATTCTGCAAATTGGAAATCCAAAACAGCTATTAAGAAGAGTAAAATATTAAGACACAAGTTGTTACTTGTCTATTGAAATGTCAATAAATGCTTATTCCCATGCAATTAAACACAATTCCCAGATAAGTCCCATATATTCCCATAGAATCCATAAACCTTATATACATATGGCACTGTAATATTAGATTTACTAAATGTAAGAAAACTCATAGTCTAACTTTTTCAGTACTATAGCTATAGGTTATTTTTTTGGCACCAACCAAAACATGTAATTACATGTAAGAAAATATGCCATTGTTAAGTATTTCCATTAATACAGCCAATGCATTTTTATGTTAGCTATTTTTCTGGGAATGCCGAGGTCTTGAAAACTCAAGACATTATATGTTGTTCATAAATCTGTGTTGTATGTGTAGATATACAGAATTCTTACACAAAGAATCCTGAAATTGTGTATGACTTAAGTTACAATGCCCATATAACCCCAAATGATTTAAATTCTGAAAATACATTTAATTATCTCAATAAAGAATTATATTATTATCAATTATTTTACTATTATGCATTCAAATAATCATTTAGAGGTTAATTGGACTGGTACCTGTTTAATCTTTTTTTATTCAAAATTTGCAACAAATAATTTACAGTGATTTTCAGTCTAATATATTAATACTTCAGGAAATTTTCTGATGAGAATGACTTACATTTATTGTCTGAAAAAATAATTTTAGATAAAAGTAGTGTTTAAATTATGAAAGGAATCGTATTTGTTAACATTTGAATTAGCTTTGATTCTAGTGTTTTACTGAGGGTCATAGAGTTTAACTGACATTGATGAAGGCTTATATTCAAGTGACCTATGGTTGACACTAATAATGACAAAATCTTCTTTCTGAAGGAAGAGGATTGCCATGGCAGACCTTAAGTAAGTCGGTATTTTCAGTGAGATGACCTTGTTATTTGCATTATTCATGGTATTTCCAATAGCAAATATAAAGCAATATTAAGAAATATCAGTGACACCGAGATACTCATACCTCATATAGAATTGACAAGTATTTAAAGGAGCAAGCAGTTTACATAAATGTACTGCAGTATGATGTGACTACCTATTCTAGTCTGAGTAAATCTTTAGAAATGTTTTTGAAGCTTTTAGTATCTTAGGTTTTGTTTTATTTTTATTCTCTGAAGCTTCTTTGTTATGTTCAAAAGGTGCTAAAATGCATATTTGGTAAAATGCATTCAAGAGATTAATCTGGTCAGTGGGAAGAAAAGATATATATGTCTATGCATTTGTACATGCACTTTAGTAAATAAATGGAGTAAGTATTCAAAGTACGTTAATTTTAGCTGCAGTATAAGAACTTTATATCATGGATCATGGGCACTATGATAAATAAAGTGAGGTGGTGAAGCTTTGCAGCATGACACAGGAACGAATAAGGGAACTGTGAAAGATGCTAAGAAGGGATAACAGTGGACAGGCTTGAAGAATAATCCTGTGCTTTTTCAGTGTGTATTGAAGAGATTCAAGCATTTGCATATCTTTGGACAGCGTAAAACATTTCTTGTCATCATTGGATTTGCAACTGATTGATTTTTCACTGACCAAACATCAGTGTGCTTACTTCGCTATGTACAGTTAACAGTAATGCTCAACAGATTTAACACCTCTGTGTACACATCAGTAGCATATCAATTTACTAGGCTTTGTTTTTAAAACATCATGGTGTCTGAGGGAAGGTAAGGCAAAAATATTTTGTAAAACTGGGTTTGCTTTTTATTTGCTGGAATATTTAAAGAGTGCTGGAATACTCAGACATGGTGGTTTTAGGGGTTTCTTTCTAGCTAGAATACCTAGAAGCATTGAAAAACAAACAAAATAATAAATTCAGATGCTAACTAAATGCTGATACTGCTTACTTAAGAAACTAGCAGGTATAAAAATCACAGAAGTTAGGAATATGAGCAGCCACATGCTTAGATGCAAGTTATTGCTCCTATGCCAAATGTCTTTCATGCTCTTATTCATTCTAATGAAGTCAAAACAGCTTTGTTATTGACTTTAGAAGGGGACAAGAACTCATCCTCCAGAACAGAGATATACACATCTCTACATTTAAAGACTATACGCTCACCTCCTGAGGTAAGCAAACTGATGCATGCTGTCTACCTCGAGCCTGGAAGTTTTTGTGAAATTCTGGAGCTCAACTCCAATTACTTGCACAGTCCACTTGTTTGAAATGTGGTCTTTGTAATCTTCAGTATAAAATGTTTTCCACCATTACTCCAGACCCTCAGTTTGTATTCTGCTCCTCTGTAGCTCCTTTCCTCTCTGCTACTCTTAGGTATAAGCAAATACAGAAGAACAAATAGACTTTTTGGGAAGTGCTGTCTTTTGTAGCATGCAACGAATCTGCACACTAGTGTGTCACACTAGGGAAATAAGAGAGGATCGTATGAAATATATAGGAACAGGCTCTGAAGTGTGCAGTAAAGATGGGGAAAAAAACAAAGAATGCTGGCTGAGGATGGCCTCCAAGTTAACCCTAAGTAGCAATATAAATATACCCTTAATCTACACTGCAAAAGTAATTAAGCTCATATTTTAAGGCACCATCACCAGCAAAGAAATCAGTATCCTCTGGCTAGTGAATGCAACTTTATTTCTGGATAGTATTGTAAAATTTCTGCACACTGTTTGTCTCTTGGTTTGATTTTTGCTTGTTTCCTTTTCAGAGTATGTTAGTATTTGACAAGTGAAACAACTGTGATTTTTCTGGACTTATTCAGCAACATTAAAAAATTCTGATCATGTGAAATAACATTGCATTGTTATGCTGAAAGGAAACCTCAACAATTTAAATATTGGTAAATAGAATTTTTTGTGTGTACAATGGCATAACCTGTAATTAAATCTAAACTATTACATAGCAGAGAAAATTCTGAGTATGAAAGAAATTTTCTTCAAAATTGCAGCATTTTAATATCTAATCTGCCAGACAGAGACTGGCAAAGACTTTCTTCTTTATAGTGGAAAATGATGCATTCAAATGGGTGTATAGATAGATGTAACATTTTGAGGTTACATTCATCCCATACTATTTTCCTTGTCGTGCTTAGTTTACCAGGAAAATGACAAATTATTTTTCATTTGTTTTCTACTATTCTTAGCCCTGGAGGGTCAGGCTACTTTATGAAAATCAAACTCTACTGTCTTTTTGGCTCTCTCTATTGTCTTTTCGAAATTGCCAACACAAATCAGTCCATGATCATACTGTTTCCCATTATCAGACTGTTGTTTATAAATTATGAAGCAGATGGATACTGTTTGGTAGGGGTTTCTCTTCTTGGTGTTTTGTTTTTGTTGTTTCCCCATAACCTTCACTGTTCCTGTAAGTCTGAGAACAATATTAAAATTGACTGGTAAGCTGAAAAAACACAGTCTTGCAGTCATAGGTGGAGAACACTTATCAACAACAGATTGTCACTTTAAAGAAGTAACTTTTCTAACCTAACACTTTTAAAGTAATCGTTCTTTTCCAATAGTAAATACAATACAATCTCAGGATGGATTAAGCCATTAGCATTTACAGGTTATGATAAGAACATGCTTCAATTTTAGGGTCTGTAATTCTGCTTTGGTGAATAGCCATGAATGCCCACTTTTTTTTTTTTTTTTTTTTTTTTTTTTCCAGCTCATAAACTCAGTGATTGGCTTACTGACAGCTTCCTGGGCTGAAAATAATTGTAACTTGAAATGTTCATTGTCAGGCACTCTACTGACCTGGCAGACAAAACAGCACTTCTAGAACAGGAGATGCAATTTTGGGAAGATATTGTCCCCTGGTCTCAAAGCTGGCAGCCACTGAAGCATAACTTTTTAGGAGAGGGATCACAGTGCTTTGCCAGGAGGTGTGAAATGCTCATTCATTCTGGAGCAGTAATAATCTTTGACTTAGAAGCAGGTTGCAAGTCTTTAGCCTGAAGTCTGAAGCTCTCTGGATTTCTTAAAAGATCCTTCAAATCTCTTACATACTTGAGAATGTAATACTCATAAGAGTATTACCTACATACTTGAGTGCCTCTTTATAGTGCTCAGATGGCAAACCTCAACAGACCTTTCTATGAGTACATGGGTTGGACTGGTCTAGCAGAATTCTCTTCCCATTGGGGAAGATAATAAAAAATTGATTTTGGAGTGTGACGGAAGAAGAACCCAGGAAAAGATGGTGTGCTGCCACTATAATGTCATGGTTTGGGCTTGAAAGAGTTAATTTTCTTTGTAGAGGTTCTCACAATGCCATGTTTGGATTTTTGATGAAAATAGTGGTGATAACACACTGTTGCTTTTGGTTGTTGCAGAGCAGTGCTTACACAGAGACAAGGACTTTTTTATTATTATTTTTTAGATTTTATGCTGCCCTGGCAGTGAGGAGGATGGGGGTGCACAAGAAGTTGGGAGGGGACACAACCAAGACACCTGACCCAGACTGAACAAAGAGATATTGCACACCATACGACATCATTTTTCAGCAATGAAAGCTAGGGTATAGAAGGAGGAATGGAGGGTTGTTCAGAGTTATGGCATTTGTCTTCCCAAAAAAACATTATGTGTGATGAGCCCTGCTTTCCTTGAAGTGGTTGAACACCTGCGTAATAAATTGAAATAGTGAATTAATTCACTATTCTGCACCGCTTGCAGATGTGGCTTTTGCTTTACCTGGTTAACTGTCTTTATCTCAGCTCATGAGTTCTTGCACTTTTACCTTTCCAATTCTCTCCCCCAACCCACCTGGGGAGAGTGAGCGAGTGGCTGTGTGGCATTTACCTGCCTGGCAGGGCTAAACCACAATGTATGACAATTCACCCTGCCTATGGTACCCCTATTGCTTCAGGAAGCTTTAGGCATATTTTATATCATATGGTAGATCTATTCCTGTACTTGAGTGAAGCACTAGACTAAAGGACCATGCAAAGGTCTGTCAACTGTTCTGCACATTTGCAGAGAATTAATTCCTATGATGGAAAGGAAAGACAACATATCACTCACCTTTGGAAGTAGAAGAAAGTATTTGGCCCAACTACTTGTGTTCATTGCTGAGTGGAGCAGGCTCCAAGTATACATCTACAAATAAAAACATAGGTTGAAAGTCCACTCAGCCCTCTCTAAGCTATCCCAAGAAAGTGTGAGGTAAGCTAGATTTTTTGTCTGCCTTGTTTTGCAAACCAGGCATGTCTGCTTAATAGTATCAGACAAAGCACAGCTTGTACTGTTGTAGGATATTAAGACAGCTAGTATTGGTTAAGATTTTTAGGTACAAATATGAGTATTTGAATTGATTGACCATACCTATGTTCTCTAACAGCATCTCATTACACAAGGTCTATGAAATAAAACATTGCTTTATTCTACTTCCTGTCTCACAAGTATACTCTGTAGAATGACAAAGATTATTTTGAATTTTTGTAATATTTATATAAATATAAATTATATAAATATAAATATAAATATAATATTTATATAAATATAAATTTGCAAAATTTTTCAAGTATCACAATCGAGTTCTTGAAATCTCCAGATGATTTTGCATTCACATGAGTAATGTGACCTGGTAAATCATAATAAATGAAGTTATAAATAAATAAATATATATATATATATTAACACTTGCAGGTAATAATTATTTATTGTGATTTTAATGATGAATTATTTTTATTTCTATTTCTTCACTTTTTGTTCTTACCTAATTCATAGTGAGAAGCAAGGGCACATGGTAATAGTATTTAAGTTGTATGGCAGGCATTGGCTTCAAAAATGCAGCAGCCTTTTGTCCCTTACTTATTTTATTGCTGCTGGAAAATCTGAAATTTTTCAATTATCTGCCACCTTTTAAAATAGATGCTAGAGCTAAATCTTATATAACCCTATTAGTGACCTGGGGACTTAAAAGGAGAAAAAGCAAATATTGGGAAGGCAGTGAAATTTGTGGCCAAACAATATGGATGGGTTTTGGTGATGGATGGGTTGTACTTATACAGATTTCAACCTATATTCCCTAGGGGTCATTAGCTTGCTTGAGTTAACATTATATATATATATATATATATATATATATATATGAATTGCATTCTGGTTTGAATAAGACAAATTAAAAATTGAGCTAATTTACTGAAAGCAGACTCCACATGAACTGGTAGAATTATATATGAGTGGAAGGAAGGGGTAACCAAAGCAGCACAGAGTTTAAATGCCAAACTGTGGTTTGGTGGTTGCTAGTACTTTTTCGTTTGGCATTTGATTTGTAAATATTTCATAAGCATGAGGCTTGTCACCCTCAGTCTTATTAAAATGAGTGGAACTACACAGGTGTGTAATGCTAGATTGCATGTCTACTGATTTACAGGACTGAGGAAATCAGTCCCGGGATAGCTAAAACTTCATGCTCCCAAAGCAATGAATCCTTGTGCAGATTTACATGGAGCCTGTCTCTGGAGATAATGTTGATGTTGTTTCACTCTTCTTGATTGTGTTAATTTGGTATGTTTTCCTTTGGATCTATACTTGTTTGCCTAAAGTATCCCTAATGGAATTAGCCCAAACCAATTCTTGTGGTAACTTCCAACTCTTAAATGTGCATATTAAAGAAAATCTCTACCAAATCTTTGTAAATAAGATGCTTGAGTCAAAGCCAGCTTGTATATGCGTTCTTATCCTTGTATCAAAAATGCTGAGTCACTGGAGCATGTTTAATATCCAAGTTTTACTGCATTTTCTGTATTTGTGTCTTAGATGGTGTTATTGACCCCTAAACAGCCTTGATAGAATTCTAGGTAAAAAATGCTTATTTCTGCCACCATTAAGCACTACATTTTTTGAATTGTCTCAGAAAAGAAGTTTCACTACATATCTCTGAAGATATTTTCTGGGATTTGCATTCAGAAACCAAGAGATTAATGAATCAGTTTAATGTAAACTGTGTGTTCTTTCATCCTTCTTAGCTTTTTGTTGGTGAACTGAATGAAAAAGAAATATATACTGAAAAGCAAACGGTAATGCAAAAAAAAAAAAAACATTTAAAAACGTGGACATCACTATCAAACAATGAAACACACATGCCCTCCCACTCCCCCCTCCCCCATAAATAAATAAATAAATAAAATAAAATAAATTTCAAAGTTTTCTCCTTAGAAGCATCAGTGCGTGTCTTTTTGACAACTGATTTTTAACTTCTTTGGGTATAGTTATGACTGTTTAGTTACCTTTCATAATTAAACAATATATACTGAGTGAAAATTAAGCATATATTTTTTAAGCATTAAGTTAGTATGTTTTGAGATAATTAGGATGATCTCCAAATGGTAATATGGATAGCGTTTGATATATGCTGTAAAATGATGATGTTTGAGGAGTTTAGCTAGTGTATAACCCTCAAAGATTGAAATTGTTTAGTTCAGTTACATACACCCATCAGACGTTACACCAGTAGAACTTTGGTTCCTTGGAGTATTTTATACAGTCTTTTAATACAGTCACTGTCTTTTGGTACAGTAGTTTTTAAGTATGAGATTAATCATGGGTTATTTTATGGGACCATGAAGCTGAATTAGTCTCTCTGAAAAATGGTTATTGCTTTTCAAAAATAACTGGAGAATTTGGGCTAATGCCACTCCCAGGAGAGCATATTAGATTGGGATTTTGCATTTCTTCTGGAAAAGTATTGTTCTCATAGCACAAGGCACCTTGCTTCCTCATGAAAGGGCATGTTTGGTCAGCTCAAGCAAGCATTTTTTTTTTTTCCTGTAGCAGTACGGATTCAGCCCAATACTGTTTATAAATAACAGCCAAGAATACTTGCTGATGGAGGTGATGTGACTTAAGATTACCTCACTCACCTTAATGAGAACGCTTGAAACTAAATGGATAATGTAAACTCAGATAATAAATGTAAAAATTTGTTCTTTCTTACCTTCCCTTTGATTTCAAGAAAGCTTAGGGGCATTGTGGCTCTTAGAGACTGCTTTCTTATTATTAAAAAGCATAGAACAAATAAGTCGGTGCTATTGCATAGGAATTGTATGTTTAGCAATTGTTCATTATATTTTTCAGCTTCACTAAACAAACCAATATTTCTGACACTGAAAAATGTATCCTTAACATTGTCTGTTACCATACCTTCTAAGTGTACAAGTTTGTTATATCTAACTTCTTATTTTGTACATTGGTCTTCTTTGCACTGGGTGGAAAAAACATACAGCCAGTAATGACATGTATTATTATAAAGATTAATCAACCATAAAGACTATAATTGAACACACAAGTGTAGTCATTACTTGATTAATTACTTCACTAAAATAATCAGTCTCCTACATACATCAGAATAATATTCAGTGGTGATTAGAAGAGAGCATACAGAGACTACAACTACCTTCATTTCTTACATCAAACAGACTTCTCTACATTCCCTTCTCTTTGATTGCAGAACCTGCTATTATTTGACTGTTTCACTTGAATGGACTTTCCCAGCAAAATTCCACCATCCTATCCTTATCCTCAAGAATAAATACTAGGGCCTCTTATGTCAAATTTTGCATTGCATAAGATGGTGACTTATGGGAAGCATATGTTGAGAAGTCCTTTCGAAGTGTGTAGAATATGATGTCACCCATGGGGCTGGGAAGGAAGTTCATAGACAAAACTGCTATTATTATAGACTGAAAGCTCTGTTCAGTGAGCGATTATTGTACTCTGAAGCTTTTATTCCTAAAATATGCTTTAACTGAAATTTGACAATTCATACTGTAGTGCTGTATCTAGGATCTGTAGTGGATCTCAAGCTGATGAGTATGTGTCTTCCTGTAACAATGATTATGTGTCTTTCTGTGGGAAAGGTAGAGCAAGTCTGAATAAGTACTAACAAGATCAAGAAGTAAATCTAACTCAAGATATCTTGAAAGTGAGAAATTGTACGCACAAGCCTTGAAACTTCAGAGCAGGAGATGTCTTCTGATAACTACTGTCATATTATTTATATAGAAGGAAGATGAATTCATTCGTATTCAACCTTAGCCCTAAACCTAAACCCTAACCCCAACCTTAACTCTAAAAGAGAGTAGATTTAGATTAGTTATACGGAGTAAAATCTTTACTCTGAAGGTGGTGAAGCACTGGAACACATTGCCCAGAGAAGCTGTGGATGTTCCATCCCTGGAAATGTTCAGTGCCAGGTTGGATGGGGCTTTGAATGACCTGGTCTAGCAGAAGGTGTCCTGGTCCATGGATGGCAACGGTGTTGGAACTAGATGGTTATTAAGGTCCCTTCCAACTCAAACCATTTTATGATACTATGGTTCTATTATTTTGCAGTGTTTAAGTACAATACAGTGGTTTATTAATACTGTGAACTAAGCAGGCTGAAATAGATACTATACAGTTCAGTGTTTAAGCCATGGTGGAAACGTAAGTGAACATCTACAGTGAACAAAAGTAGCCCTTGATGGTTGCTGTTTAACCCTGAGAATTCATACCAGGTTTTCTGACATCTCAAATACCATAAGGATTGACTTGATGTGCATTTATATTTAAATGTTATGGAGGCAAATTTATATGACCTGTGAAGTTGGACATTGTAATGTAAGCCTCATTTGAATATATTTGGAATACTAATAAATAATTAAGCTATTTCTCTGAATCTTTTCTATTTCTAAGTTGTTTTGTTTTGTTTTGTTTGTTTGTTTTTTCTGGACTTTCTGATGAAATGATACTTGCGCATCCATTTAAATGCCCAATGCAGTGAATGCCTTGGTTAGTCGTTAAACATAATGAAGGACTATGTGTTCTCTAATTTTTTTTGTTGCTCTTAACAAAAGCAAAAGCTTTTGTTTCTCATGTTATTTCTTAAATAAAATACTTTAGAACTAACGAAGCATGATTTTTTTCCTTTAGATGGCTGTAACTGTCAAGTTCATCCTTCTACAACAAGTTTATTTTTTGAGTTACTTAAGCACTAAAAAATGCTGAGATTTTAAAGCACTATTGATTAGTACAGAAAATTTACACACTGTTATAAATTGATTTAGTGCTTAAAAAATAACTAGAGAAATGTGTATTTTCCTCATTTTTCCTTCTTCCTATTAAGGTTATTAATATGTTATCCAGAGAGAGGCAAAGTTTCTCAGTTAGTTCAGCAAACTGTTCTTGCCTGTTCCTGAGAGAGATCTGTGCTAACTCTGACAGCAGAAACTGTTCACTAGTAGCATTCAGCATAAGCAAAGTTACCCTACCAAGTCACAGCTTCAAATGAAAATTGAGGACATGCAAATAGATGAAAATGTGGTCTAGTTTCCTCAGAGTCTAGGGCTTTCTGTGGTCCTGTGATAAACCTAAAGTATTTGTTGAGGAAGATTTTATCTCAAGTCATTGTTTCCCCTTGTTTCCTGGAAGAGCTGAGTTAGCCTAATATGGTGATGTTAGAAGCATAGAAAAACTTGAATAATATGATATAGTGTATTCCCAGTGCATTCCCTATGGAGCATCCAATCTCTGCTATGAGGCGGTTGCTGATAACCTTGTGATAACAGGTTAATGTAATTCTATGTATGAATAACTGTGTATAATGGGGAAGGTCATATTAACTTCTGTGTCTGAATATATGCATTGTCAGCACCTGCTTGCTGATCTGATCTGTTCCTCCCAGAAAAATAAGTTTAACATTTCTGTGGAAACAACCACTTCCTATATAGTCCAACACTCTCTAATTGCTATGGAAGAAGAAGTAGGGAGAGGGCTGAGGAAAGAACTTCCACTTTTTATATAGGTATAGATAAAAGTTGGTATAGCCCTATAGAGTCGCTATACAGATATCTCACTGGGATTTGGCACATTTGAGGCAAGCCTGGTTTGCAGTACTTTGGAAGGTACTAAAAGAGCACTTGGAAAAGGGAATAGGCAGACTAGTTGTAGACAATGGGGAAATTTATAGTAGTTACTAACAAATTATTAGTTATTTATCCCAACTCTAACATCTGAAGTCTTTGGTTAGGATTACTTGTATTTTCAGCCTTCTCATCAAGTTACAAGTGATTAAATGAACAGCAAAGCAAATGCCAAAGTTTATGGTTTCCAGAAAAAAAAAAACAAGGAGAGAAGGTGCAAATGGTGACCTCCATCAAAAAACTTTATGAAGCCATTATACTTGACAAGGGAGCTGAGTCACTAAATGGGTAAAATTTTGACCTCCTCATTCATTTCTAGACTCTTATTCTGGTGTTTGCTGGATTAATATTATGATCAGTATGGCACAATCACAGAATAATTTCCTTTAGTTTGGCATAAAAAAAGTCTGATTATGATCAGTAAAGCAAGCACCTCAGAAGCATACCTGGGGACAAGACTGGCTAAATTTGTATTGCCACAGCCCTGCTAACACTTGGCTATAATGCTTACACTTGGCACATTCCATCATATTTGAAAAGTCCTGGCAGTCAGGCAAAGTCCCTGGTGACTGGAAAAAGGGAAACATCACTCCCATTTTTAAAAAGGGTAGAAAGGAGGACCCAGGGAACTAGAGACTGGTGAGCGTCATCTCTTTGCCTGGCAAGATCATGGAACAGATCTTCCTGGAAGCAATTCCAAGGCTTATGCAAGGAGGTGATCCAAGTCAGCCAGAATGGCTTCATCAAGGGCAAATTGTGCTCGACCAATCTGGTGGCCTTCTATGATGGGGTGACTGCAGCAGCTGACAAGAAAAGACTGACCAATGTCATCTACCTGGAATTCTCTAAGGCCTTTGACACAGTGCCATATGACATCCCAATCTCCAAATTGGAGAGAGATGGATTTGAAGGGGGAACCATCCATTGGATAAGGAATTGGCTTGAAGGTTGCAGGCAGAGAGTGGCAGTCAATTGCTCTATGTCCAGATGCAGGTCCGTGACAAGTGGTGTACCTCAGGAGTCTGTCTTGGGACTGGTACTGTTTAATGTCTTCATCAATGACATAGACAATGGTACTGAGTGCACCCTCAGCAAGTTTGCAGTTGACTAAGCTGAGTGGTGCAGTTGATGAAACAGAAGGAATGGAAGCCATACAAAGGGACCTGAACAGGCTGGAGAAGTGGACCCATGTGAACTTAATGAGGTTCAACAGGTCTAAGTGCAAGGTGCTGCACCTGGGTCAAGACAATCCTGACATGAGTGCAGACTGGAAGAAGAACACATTTAGAGCAACTCTGCAGAAAAAGACTTGGGAGTTCTATTGGATAAAAAACTTGACTTGAGCCAGCAGTGCACCCTTGCAGTCCAGAAGGCAAACTGCATCCTGGGCTGCATCAAAGGAGGAGTCGTCAGCAGGTCAAGAGAGGTGATTCTCCCTCTCTACTCTTCCCTTGTGAGGCCTCACTTGGAGTACTGTGTCCAGGTCTGGGGCCTTCAGCACAAGAAGAATTTTGATTTGTTAGAACGGGACCAGAGGAGGGCTACGAAGTTGATCAGAGCGCTGGAGCACTTCTCCTATGAAGAAAGACTGAGAGAGCTGGGGCTTCTCATCTTGAAGAAGACAAAGCTTGGGGGTGACCTTATTGAAGCTTTTCAGTACTTAAAGAAAGCTTATAAAAAAGATGGAGAGAACTCTTTGCTCAGGTAGACAATGACAGGACAAGGGGGACTGTCTTTAAGCTAAAAGAGATTTAGATTAGAGGTTAGGAGGAAATTCTTCACTCAGTGGCGAGGCACTGGAACAGGTTGCCCAGTGAAGTTGTGGATGCCCCATCCCTGGAGGTGTTCAAGGCCAGGTTGCATGAGTCCCTGGGCTACCTGATTTAGTGGGTGGCGTCCCTGCCTATGGGACAGAGGTTGGAACTAGATGATCTTTGAGGTCCCTTCCATCCCAAGCTGTTCTATGATTCTATGAATAGAAAGCAAAGACTTCAGTCTGTAAGATTGTCGGTCTGACACTTCTCATAAACAATTAATTAAGTTTCTTAAAACAAAAAACAATAACAAAAAAATCCCACCAACAAACAATGAATGGAGGACAGCATGCTATTTGTCACTTGTGCTAATTCATAAATGTGTATTAACATTTTTGCAAAGCATAAAGAAATGGATGATTAATAATTTTGTACAAAGAGAATTTCTTTTGAGCATGCCAGAATATGGCCTCGAGTGCTAGAATACAGTATGTTATTGAAAGACTTGTCCCCAGAGAGAGAAGAAAAACCCCGTGGATATTTTTATTACCTTAAACACAATCGGTTGCCACTGAACTTAGATTATGTTCACTAGTGTTTTCATTCCACTTGAATTCTTCATACAGAACATGAAGTCTTAGAACAAAGAAGAAATGTTAAAATTGTACTTAAGAAAAAATCTCTTAAGGGATTTATTGCTCTGGATATATTATGGAGTATTTTTTCTCATTAAACATAACTTGACTTTCTTGTCTCTATACAAAAAGTGGATGGGAAGATAGAATAGAATATTTCAGTTGTAAGGGACCTTAAAGATCATCTAGTTCAACTTCAGGGTTAACCAAAAGTTAAAGAACATTATTGATTATATTATACATAATTTATCCAAATGACTCTTTGTATTGGGTTTATGTGGGCTGGGGGTATTGGTAGTGGGTGGCTGCAGAGGTGTCCTCTGTGAGAAGAGTCCAGAACCTGGACGGCTCCAGCCGGCTCCAAAGGGAACCGCTACCAGTGAGCGAAGGTGGTTTTTCCTCTGTGAGAGCAGATTTAAGAAAGGAAAAAAACTGCTGTGCAACAGCAGCTGGGAGACAAAGGAGTGAGAAACAGCCCTGCAGACACCAAGGTCAGTGCAGAAGGAGGGCAGGAGGTGCTCCAGGCATGCAGCAGTGGTTTCCGTGTGGCCTGTGGAGAGGCCCCTGGTGGAGCAAGCTGTCCCCCTGCAGCCCATGGGTCCCACATGGAGCAAGCAGATCTCTATGCTGCAGCCCGTGGAGGAGCCCCCGGTGGAGCAGGTGGATGTGGCCTGGAGGAGGCTGTGGCACATGGAGAGCCCCCACAGGAGCAGGCCTCAGGCCCAAGCTGCAGCCCGTGGAGAGGAGCCCACACAGGAGCAGGGGTTCTGGGGGGAGCTGCCACCCGTGGGGGACCCGTGCTGGAGCAGTTTGCTCCTGATGGATGGACCCCGTGGTACAGAGCCATGTGGGAGCAGTTCTTGAAGAGCTGCTGCCTGTGGACAGCCACCACAGGATCAGTTTGGGAAGGATGGCATCCCGTGGGATGGATGCCACATGGAGCAGGGACAGAGAATGACCATGAAGGAGCAGTGGAGACAAAGTGTTGTGGACTGACTGCAACCCCTGGGGAATACCCCATTTCCCAGTGTGACTCGGGGAGAACATAGAAGAGGGTAGATGTAGGGAAGGTGTTTTTAGTTTGTTTTTACTTTCTCACTACTCTAGCTTGTTAGTAATAGGTAATAAATTACATTAATCTCCCTATGCTGAGTCTGTTTTGCCTGTGATAATAATTGTTGAGTAATCTCCCTGTCCTTATGTCAACCCTTGAGCCCTTCTCATCATATTTTCTCCCACTTACCCTTTGAGGAGCAGTTGTGGTGGAGCTCAGCTGCCCAGCTGGGTAAAAACACCCCATTCTTGAACACTAAAAGGCATGTGGCATCAAGTGCCTCTCTCAAAAGCCTGTTCTAGTGTTTGGTTACCTCACAGTAAAGCAATTTTTCCTAATGTCCAGTCTGAACCTCCCCTGGCACAGCTTTGTGCCATTGTCATGTGTCCTGTCATCAGTTACCAGGGTGAAGAGAGCGTCACCTCCCTCTCCAATTACCCTCCCCAGGAAACTGTAGAGAGCAATGGGTTCACCTCTCAGCCTCCTTCTATTCAAACTAGACACCCCAAGTGTCCTCAGCCTCTCCTTATAGGACCTGCCTTCCAGCCCTTTTATCAGGTTCATTGCCCTCCTCTGGATGCTGTCAAATACCTTATCATCCTTTTAATATCATGGAGACAAGAACTGCATACTTCTCATCAGACATACTTCTCATCAAACATCTCTCAGTTGCACACTTAGTCCAGATGGATACTGTGAGGGTCAGTATCAAACGCCTTACTGAAACACAAAAATATTATGTCCACTGCCTTCTCTTCATCCACTACACAGGTGAACTTATTGTAGAAGGAGATAAAATTACTAAGGCAGGACTTTCCCTTGATGAACCGATGTTGACTATGGTGGATAGAAGCTTTGTTTTTTAACTGACTTTCAATAACCCTCAGAGTAATCTTCTCCATATTTTTCCCAGGTACTGAGGTTAAACTAACAGGTCTGTAGTTTCCTGGGTTTTCTCTCATGTCCTTTTTGTAGATGGGTATAACATTTTCTATCTTCCTATCAGTAGGGACCTCTGCAAAGTCCCACAGCCCTTGTTAAATTGTTGAGAAGGGTCCAGCTATAACATCCACTAACTCCTTCAGCATTCTGGGCTGAACCCCATATTTATCTCCATGGATTTATGAACCTTCAAACGATACAGCTGGGCCCTTACAAATTTCTGTGGACACAAGTGGAAAATCACTGTCATTAATGAAGTAAAAGATCTGTCATTAATGAAATAAAAAAGGCATTAAATACCTCCACCTTTTCTCATCCTCACTTCTTAGGTGACCACTTTCATCAAATATCAATCCAAATATCTTGTCGTAGTTTGAGTTACATCAAAAAGTAAAGGGTGTATTCAGGCGTACTTATGTTAGTTGTGTTTGCATACTGTTGTATATCTCTAAATGTGGATGCAATCCATGGACGTGGATGTTATTTCACTATGCTAGGAATTGAGGAAATAATGAATCTAAATGTTATATTCCTTTAAAATTTGCAAAGTGTTTTTTTGCAGTACAAAAAAATAATAATATAAACATCAGTCTCCTATGGAGATTCAAGACATACTTTTGTATGGGCTAATAACAGCTACCCATAACTGTCTTTCTTTTTGTATGTGAATGTAACAGTCTTTTCTGGTTTTATGAAATAATTACATCAATTGTAAAGTGTCATCAATCAATTTTAAATTCTGATTTTTGAATTTCTGAAAGCATATGTAATGTGCTACAAAATAAGAATTATATGAAGGAGAAAAAAAAAAGATTGTAGAGGACCTTTAAATACTATGGTCCAACTCCACTTAAAAAAAGAAAAGCTTCAAAGTTGTATTAGTTTGCTCAGGGCCTTGTCTGAGTACTATCTTCAAGAAAAGTTTTTAATAGCTCCAAGTATTGTAATCACTTGCTTTCTGCATATAAACTATTAAAGTGATCAAGGAAGAGTCTTATTTTATACATACATCAGTAAGGTTAATTTTTCAATAGGCTTAAGTCATTTAGCTTGTCTGTTATACACAAATCTTTCAGTACAAAGATTTCAACTTCTTGTTTTAAGATTGGGTAGCAAACACACTAATGCTAAATTTACAAGGAGAGTGTTGTGCTTAATATTTTTGCACTACACTCTCATCTTCAAGTGTGATAGAGTTTATAAATACAACTCTCAAGACAGTCCAGGAAGCAGTTACATATTGCTAATGACTTCAGTCTTTTCAGGGATGGTGGAGGGGTTTATTTTCCCCTACCCTGTAGCAAGCTACAACAGACGCAAGACAATCTTGTGACTGTGACTAGGTAAAATGGAAAAAAAAAGCTTTTGACAGATATAGTTAAGTAAAGGAAAAGACCATTCTTTGAAAATTGAAGGGAAGTAGAGGTCTTTCAACAATTTCGGGAAAAATTAAATCCACAATCAACTAGAACAGTTTTGTTAGTCTTCTACTTCAGATGTGTCGGTAGGAATGTGACCTTAAATTTTGCACTGATGAACAAAAGCAATAACTTTGGATTCCCTAGTCCAGTCTCTAGTGGCTCACTGTATCTGGTGCCAAAGAATGAGATACTCCTTGTTATTGCACCTCCCATCTTTTCCTAAATAGACTGCCAAACACAATTGAGAGTAAAGTAAATGAAGACTGTGCTATCCAGGCTATGTGTGCATGCTGAGGAAATCCCTGGTGACTGTATGATTGGTCTTGGCTGATGTTATTGATAGAGACAAACTCTTATTGTCTTTTGGAGAAGCAGTGGATTGAATCAGCTGTCTGTGAAATTTTAGACTTAGAAATTGCAACTGTTCATCGTGTTGCTATGTACGATGGTTTTTTATTTTTTTATTTTTTCCAAAATAATTTGTGATTTAAGCACCATAATTCCCATAACCTTTCAATGGGTCTTGTGCACTTAAATCATGTAGAAGGCTATCTAAAATATGATGTTGGACCTGAAATTAATGTTTTCGAATGAGGCACAGTGCTGAAGTTGGTCTGTGTCATGTATGCAGTGCAGAGGGATTTATCAAGATAACTAGGCACAGCTGTGTGTCCTGGATGCTTGAGCTTAGTAAGGATAGAAATGTATCCTAAAGTTCTCAGTATTTACATCTTGATTTCTGATTTATTCTTATAGCTTCTAGACAATATTTTAAAATAGCACAAAAATCTATGAGTAAGGAAAGTGAAAAAGTAAATGGTAATAAGTTTGGCCTGCAAGAACTGTCAGCTTGAATTGACTATATAGTGGCAGCATCTGAAAATATCAGATTTGCATACTTAGCTTCTTGCATTTCTTTCCCGTTCTCTTTTGATCCCAGTAATCAGTAATGTTTTGCAAAACTAAATGATTTTTTTTTCCTTAGTTTTACTTGAATTACTTTAATCTCATGTTGGACTATAGTAATGAAAAGTGGTTAGATACTTTGAAAGGAGAAAATGTGGTTTTTGTTTGTTTGTTTTAAAGAGCTGGAAATTGTATGATGTGTTATCTGTCTGGGCATTTAAAAATATTTATATAATATATATTTATATAGATATATATTTATATTTTATATAATATTTTTTAGTGCATCAGAGAAATAGTGATGGTTCAGTACTCTGGAACTGAGTATGAATCTGTGAAGATGTAAAGAAACAAACTGGGAACACTAAGAATATTTTTTTTTGCCTGTGTTCTGATCAGTAAGCATACTAACCATAATAAAATAAATACTTTATATAAGTTAAGGCAAAAGTTTTAATGAAAGCTTATTACTAAGGTCCATATGTGTTGCATAGAGAAAGAGCAAGAAAAGATGTTAAGGAAAAGGGTAAGAACAAAAAAACGAGTCAAATGAAGAAAATAAATGGAATATGGACAGAAGCAATAGCTGTATCAGTTGAAGTTCAAGGAAAAGGAAATGTTATTTATATATGTATGATGGGGTGCCACAATGTTCCATGCTATGAATACTCATTTATCATTCTTTACTATAACCAGAGCATGAAGCTTTTGTGGAAAGATATCATGTCATCTCTAAGCAGCAGCAGCCCAGGAAACACAGAAGGACCTCATTCATGTGCTTGAGTTTTTGTGTTACCAGTAGTTTAAGAAAAAAATAAAATAAAGTAAAAAAAATAAATAAAATAAAAAGTTGGCTGACTTCTGTTTGCTTTTATTTCACATTTCACTCCACAAATGCAACACGAAGAAAACTTTGAGGATAAATAGAGTTCTCTCCATTTATGGCCAAATATGAAAATCATAGAAAAGTTGAAGTACTGGCAGCGAAGACCAGATTTATTGGACCAGGTAAGAGCTGAAAAGAGGGACTACTGATCAGGCAGAATAAGGATGAGGGAAGCTGCACCTGACAAAGACCAGATTACATAATTTTTAAGTGACTGGAAAGACAAACCAGTCACAACTCTATCCCTATCCCCTCACTTCCATTACTTCATTTTTCTATTTTTTTTTTCCATTTGTCAAAGCGAGCTCCCAAGTGTTAGGTATATATATTTTTTGTACTTCTAAGCTCATGTTGTTTAAAAACATTTTTGAAGATACATTGAACAACCTTACCAGAACAAAAAATATTTAATTGCATTACATGAACCTCTAACATCTCTTTTTTTTCCTTCAAGGAAAAAAAATCAAGGAAAAAAAAAAAAAGCTCTCAAACTTTTGCACGATTTGCATGATTTGGTCTATGTTGTACCAAGATTTATGTCAACCTTTTCTAGTATATTTTTCATGGGAAGGAAAAATATTATCTGGGCAGGCTTGAAAGCTGCTGCATTTAAGTACTGATAAATAAAGGAAGTACAAACAGATGTTTTGGAGTGATTGCAGAGAAATTAGGTTTGTAACTAGCTAGTCATACACCATATTCTGACAGAATAAGGAAGAAACTTGGTTTTCTCACCCGTTTTGTTCCATACCGTCTTTATGCCTTGCCTTATTTCCCACCTTTGAAGTACTCTACATAAAATCCAAGACAACTCAGATCTGATGCAATGTCAGAATTGCCATCTTGCCTTTGCTAAATTGCTAAATTGTAGGAGACATTGTATCATTCCCCAAAAGTCTAATTCAAAAACTGTTTTTGTAAGTCTATCCTCATAAATTATTTTGGTGTTATTGCCATTTTGATACCAAACACTTATTAAAACTCGGAGCATTGGATGGCTGTTCAGCAGGTTCAGAAATGTGATGAATCTAATATTCAGTAATTGCTGTATTTTTTGGTTCTTTTTTTTTTTTCTTGTATTTAAACTCTTTAGCAGCCTGCTTCCTTACTCAGCCAACGAGCCAGAATCACTAATGTACAGGTTCTCTCTCTCTCTCTCTCTCTTTTTTTTCTTTTTCTTTTCTAGTTCCATGTATTACTGTAGGCACTGTCTGTTATTCATCCTAAATGAGGCTTACCTTTTATTTTGTTTTGGTTAAAGGAAATATTTTTTTTTTTTATCTGTTGGTCATCTTGAAACCAAAGACTGACCTGTTTTCTTCCTTATAATCCCTTTTATGATGCAGATGATTTTCCACAGTAATAAGTAGTTCACCACACTGGGAACGCATGGTGAAGAATGCAAAGAATAAAATGACAGGCATGCTTCATTGTTCTGTGTTTTTCAGCTCCAGCTGCCAGCGAAATCAGTACAGTTTGGTCACAAATCACACAACCTGATTCCGTATGATCTTTTTGCATAGAACTTAATGATTTCTGACTTAAGAGATACTACAGTAGTTCCAGAAAACTAGTATGGATTCTAGGATGTTAAATACTTTAGAGAGGAGTCTTTCATTTTTAAATGTTTAATTCCTAATTTGAATAAAAGCCAACTGTCATGACGCTTTCTTCAGTGCAGCGATTTAAGGAATGAAATGACAAGAGAATATGAGCAGCTTAAGTTTCCTTAAGGCACTCTCTTCAAAGTCTATGAACATCTCCAGACTAAAGTTGTGAGCTCTGGTGAACTATAATAGGTGATTAATACATGATAAAGAATATAATAATATACTAATTTACTTTAGCTTGCCAGGACATCAGAGCTATATTTTATATGTATATATGCATACAAGTATATATATATCATATATATGAGTATATATGTAAAGAGTATATATATATCTTTTTCCAGTGTTCCCCCCCCACCCCGTAATTTTATGACACAGTTTATGAGGAGTGGAAATGGGGACATAGATTTCAGTATGTTCCTATTAACAACTACACAGTTTCAGCTGATTTTATGTGGAAGAAAATCTGGGTACAGGTAACTTTTGCGTACAAGTTTTTTTGTTTGTTTGTTTGTTTTTTGTTTGTTTTTAACAAAACTGAAACAAGTTGATAAGAAGTAATTCATAGAGTGACTCAGATAAGAAAAGTCTACTCACTTAGTGTTAAAATAGACCATAGACATTTCTTCTCAGAAAGAGTAGTTAGGCATTAGAACAGGTTGCCCAGGGAGGTGGTGGAGTCACTGTCCCTGGGGGTGTTTAAGGAAAGGTTGGACTTGGTGCTTAGGGACATGGTTTAATGGGTGATGTTGGTAGTAGGGTGATGGTTAGACTAGATGATCTTGGAGGTCTTTTCCAACCCTAATGATTCTATGATTCCAACTGAAAAACACATGAAAAGCACACTCATGAAAGTTGGGCAGAGAAAGAGATTGGTTTTGCTTTTTGGTTTTGATAGGTTTGTTTGTTTGTTTCTTGAAAAAGACTTATTGATCTGTGTTATTCAGTGGATAATAGTGCCATAAAACCTTATCTAATAATAATGGATATTCCAAATTTTATCCTGAAGAAAATATCAGCTACACAGATCATGCTATTTGTATTCTTCCCAGCCAGTAGCAATGTTTTAAATACAAGCGACTACAGGAATTTACACATCCTCCATGCAAAAAGGTTTAAAATTTTTGCTTCATGTAAGTAAACTCTTGAAGCCTGTCCTTCTCTCTTAAAAAATGAAATACTCATAGAGACAAAAAAAATTAACAGCTATCTTTCAGTCTCAAGGACCAGTTCTACTGGCCTAGTTCTGCAAGATCAACTAATGGAAAGAAGTACTATTTTTAGAAGTGCTTCATTAATACAGAAATACCCAGCATTACGTTCTGCATTTGTAATTTCCAAAATGCTATTAAAAATAGCAGTTTGGAGTGACAGTTCATCTACAGTCCTTAGTAAATCTAAAAATAAGCAGCCACCTGTGTTCAAAATGTTAGTAACTCTACTTGTAAATCACTTAGATTACTTATTATTTGCAGATTTTTTTTTTTATTTTACTTTTTTCCTGACACTTATGTACTACACAAATCAACCTGGTATATACAAATCAAAAGTTATTCAATTAGCATAAAAATATCGGATGTCACATGAAATGTCATTGAATGTCAGTCCTGGAATGAGCAAATAAATTGGCTCATCAGTTTAATTAACAAACAGGTAACCAAGTCAAATTAATATACTTCAAATGATATTAGAGCCATTTTGAATGGTATAGCACTGTTGAATTTTAATTGGAAATTCACTTTAGAGGATGAGGAAAAAAAATATTTTATTTAGATGTTCAGTTCTGGATAGACAGGCAATAAAATCTTATGAGTAACCCAGAGAGAACAGGAAAAGCTTTGGAGTCCTGAAGTCCATAAACCGCCATTTCATTATTAGATTTATGTTTCAGAAAATGAAAAAAAAGTTTAAAAAATAGTAGATCTAATTTTTTAAAAATTGTCCATGATTTTAACTTTTTCAGTGTTTATCATTAATGACAAAGAGCATTATTAATGGTCTCCATTGTGTAAGCATTATATAGACAGAGGGGAGAGAATTTTAAGAGCTTACACTAACAGCGATGGAAAAGTATTACTCCTCATTGTGGAGCCTTCTGAGGCACAAACTCAAGTGACTTGGCCAAGGCAGAACTAGGGCTATCTGTCACATCTTAATCTCAGTAACTTAACCTCTTGATGGTCCCTGTATTATTATTGTTGTTGTTATTGTTATTGTTATTGTTAATTTTAATTTTAATTTTAATTTTTATTTTTATTTTTATTTTTATTTTTATTTTTATTTTTATTTTTATTTTTATTTTTATTTTTATTTTTATTTTTATTTTTATTTTTATTTTTATTTTTATTTTTATTTTTATTTTTATTTTTATTTTTATTTTTCATTTGTTCTTCATTTAAATGACAAAGGATACGTTCATGTTAAATGCCTTTTAGTTAGAGTGGTCTGGTTTTGTTGTTGTTGTTTTGTTTGTTTGTTTGTTTGTTTTCTTTTGTTTTGTCTTTTTTTCCCCAAACACGTTTATTTGAATGATGGGCAAATGGGAAGCAAATGGTTAAGTGGAACCATCACAAAACAGTAAAATGACTTTTGGAGCAATTCACAGACGTTGTTATCAGACACAAAAAAATAGAGACTGAAGACTCCTCCTAGAAATGGAAGGTGTTATCCATAATTTTTTTTTTTTTTTGATCTGCCTCAAGAAGCTGAACAGGAAGCAAACACTGCAGGACAGGCTAAATACTTAAATAGGAGAATAAAATAATGAAAAAATTTCCAAGACAGTAGTGCTGTTTGCCAACAATCCAGATCATGTTTTGAATGCAAGCTCAGTTGACAAACCTCACTATATTATTCATATTTTATGAAGAAGTAGCTTTTTTATTATTACTACTATCAACTTATTGTCTTTTTGAAGTGAGTTCAGTATTGCCTTTGCTAGTTTATAAGGTAGAGTGCTGTCTGAGAAGTGGAATAATGTTTTCAACATTTCATATAAACAGTTAACACTTAACACCTTTATTAGAGGAGAGTAGTATTTAATCCCTTAAGGTGTTCCTCTACTACTGTAATTATTGCTAAAGTAAATCATACTTCTACTAAAGAGTTGTCTGGACAATCACGTTAACATACGTGTCTATATGTATACCCATTTCTGTTATTAAATAGAAAGTTACAACAGCAGGAAAGAAAAAATGAAATCCACTCACTACTATGTCATCTGAAGGGTCTCTCTGCGTTACCCAGTATCCTGGAATACTGTCATTAAAAAGGAAGAGAGAATGCATGGTATGGCACTCCTTAATAGTCAGTACTTCCATGATTTCTTCATCCATATCAGGGTAGATAGATATCTTTCTTTACACATTGACTGAAAGATAAAAATATTCTATTGGAAAATAAATAAATCTCTAAAGTTAAACTGTATCTTCAGCATCTTTGTATAAAGCCAATGACCAATGATTTCACTTAAAGCTTTTCCAAGTTTTCAATAACCAGGCCATGCAACATATTACTTGGGTCTAGCAATTAGCCACATTTTGGATGTGTCTAGTTGGTAGCATAATAGCTTTTCTTTAGGATTGGTGTTTGAATTCGAAGGTCTACTGATAAAGTGGTCTGGATTTTTTTATATATATTTTTTTTGCCTGAAACAAATTTTCAATCAAACATGAGTTAACTGAAGAGCTTGTGTTTCATAGACAATCATAGAATCATAGAATATCCCGAGTTGGAAGGGACCCATAAGGATCATCGAGTCCAACTCCCGGCACCACACAGGTCTACCCAAAATTTTAGACCATGTGACTAAGACGAGACTGTATCACAATAATCTCTTCCTTTTTAACTCAAAAGAAGCAAAGTATAAGTAACTGACATAACGGCACTTCACATTGACTAAACCCAAGTAATTTAACTAATCTAAATTGTTTAACGTAGAGTTTTATTCTGTAGACATAGCTTAAGCACCTTTTCTAGTTATGGAAACTGTAACTGTCAATGGAACCCAACCACTGTAATATATGCCCATCCAAATCCAGATTTATGTTTTAACTAATCTAATTACTTGCTAATCTAATTACTTGCCTTCCTTTTAGATCTGGTCTTTCTGTTGTTAACTTTGAAAACATTTGGTTACATTAGCAAACTTCTGAACATTTACTAGGCATTTTAGGGTTGACCTTATTGATTATAAACTCTTGCAAGCAGGAGCCATTTTTCAGGAAGCTTTAGATATTCTTAGGACTGATATAATCTCATCCAGAAGTCAACATGAGTAGAAAAGCTGGTCTGGTTCTCTACAACTCAATAGCTTAGCTAAATTTTAATGAAGGTCTATCCTTCTTAGCAACCTAGTCTTGTTTTCAGATAAATCTGTGCTGATTCTGTAGTAGTAGTTGACTAGAAAAGAACCAAAAAAGAAATGACACTTTTCTCTTTATTGTATAACAGCTGAGGATGTGACTGAAGATAGATCCATCCATCCATCCATCCATCCATCCATCCATCCATCCATCCATCCATCCATCCATCCATCTCAAAACGCAATAATGTTGATGTGACCCTGTCTTCGTTTCAAAGAATTTCACTTTTTCCCTGTTCGTATAATGTGTTTTCTTATTTGAATTTTAACCCCTCTTCTGTTTGGTAACATAAAAGAAATATAGAACTAATTAAATCTTTGATATTGATGTAATTTTTAGTCACAATTTGTGGCCTTTTGGCATATGTCAGAATTAACAGAAGATCTAAACATGAATTTATTGTTTGAAAAAGAACAACTTTGGAAGGGTTGTTAGGCAGAGGAAAAATAAATGAGTTGGATGAAAATATAAGCATATGTTGCTGCAAACTCACAGCCAATGGTATTTAAATCCTATTTAAATTAGATTAAGACAAAATTTCCCATAAGAGTAAAGAAGAAGAAAGAAGCAAGTGGAATTGGTAAACACAAAAATGTCAGATAAAGTTCTTTACAGTTTCTGTTTACAGTGGCATGTGATTGCCTTCTGCACTGTGTTGTTGACTATACAATTATGCTGCACGAACAGTGAGTTCTAATTGCAGTAGATTAAGTTGATTATTTATGCATCTCATTGCTGAAGGCATGTAAAAATATCTTTGTAAAGGTGTTGTGACACACTCCTGAATTGCTGAAACAGAAGAATATTTTTGATGCATTTAGCTAAAGGAAAGGTACATCCTCACCATTTCTTGTGAGGTTTATTGTGGGACTTGCTCCCTATTAGACTCTTGGCTTTATTCCATGAGTCATGTAGGGTATAAAAATAGAATGGTCCAGACAGTTCAAGGAAGATAGTTTACATGCACAGAATTTCTCTGTTTAGATACTACTTGGCATAAGTGTGCCAATATCAGGAAAAAAAAAATACCCTTGGAAACTCAGGAAAGCTAGGAAACCTGTGGTAGTATAAATCATAAAATTTTCATGAATACATGACAGGAAATATGCAGATTTCAGCCTTTCTACAACTACTTACATACAGGTCACTATATGTTTTTGTTCAGAGGACAAAAAGTGTGTAGCAGATAGTTAGGTTAGAAGAAGTATTTCACAGTGTTGTCAACCATATTCTCTGAGAACACCAGAAACTAAAACAATCCAGAAGATAAGAAATCTAAGACTAGACAGGCTGAATGTTTTTTCTTTGAACAAAATTCATAGATGGGAGATTGTTTCTATCAACTGTCATGAAGATTTATTTTTTTTGGTAATTTTCCATAAACTTTGTTACTTTGGTTATGTTTTCTCTAGCACAAACTATATTTTAAGTTAATATCTTTAATTCTGCTTGAGTTAAAATGGAGGAATGTTATGTACTTTTATAAACTACAGGTAGGAGGACTTGTCAACTATACTGTTTTTCATGGCAAAATTGCTTTTTTGAGACCTTTTCTGTGATAACCCTGGCGTTCTTCAAGGAGCATTTTTAATTCAGTTGGGCTTCTAACCTTGTATATTAAAATTTCTTTACACCCCCCCCCAAAAAAAAAAAAAAAAGCCCAGATCTTTAACTGTGACCACTTACTCATAATATGCCTTTTTCCAAAGTATTGAAATGTAGGTTATTGTGTTCCCTCTGTAGATATTTTGTTCTAATTGTTTTCAAGCTTTAACTTATGAGAACTTAACAGAAACAGATTCAAAACCACATGCACGTATACACAGCCATATGTTGTGGAGATTAAAATGCACTTGCAAGTAATATAAAAGAA